>NC_079169.1:55771774-55921774 GCF_947568905.1 Ostrea edulis | reverse complement strand
GTTTACATTTCCGGTATAGCAACGTGAAAAGCCACGCGAAGGAAATAGATCTATATGGTTTCTTAATTTCTCGCGTTCTTACAGGCGTAAATCTTGAAGAAGTTTGGTATATTTCTGTTTGAAATTAAAGCTTAACTTAGAATTCGTCTGTGAAAATAGCATAGATTGATATCCACCTGGCATTTAATGATGCGCATCTGTTGAAAAAAAAATCGTTTGTCTTCAATATTTTTCTCAGAAAATAAAAATTAAAATAAAATCCTCCCACCCGCCCCATACTTTTTGCTGACCCTGGATGATAATCTACTAATTAAGTTGAATTGGCCTAATGAGCTTCTGTCATAATGAAAAACTTAATTATATAATATATGAAATTAGGTAGGGTAACCTAGGTACTAGGTAGGTTGAACAAAGGGGCATAGGTTAAGTAGAGTCACACTTCCTAGCAAGCTACAGCTGTGTGTTTCTTCTGACAACTTTCGTTATCAAACCTACAGGTTGTACATTTGTATAAAGTTCTTGGTTCCAAGTGGTTTTCAAGGTTAAGTGTAAGAACTCAAGGTCACTGGGATGAAATTCAAAATTCGATGTGTTATGATTTCAGTAGCATTTGTAAAATGTGGGAAATGTCTGCCATGCAGATCCCTTGTTTCCATGTAACATGTATATTGAATATTTACACAAGAAATACTAGGCTTTTTCATGTGCCGGTATTGAGAGTGTCCCAAATCCCAATATGAGCATGCAACTCAGAACAGCATTGTTGCCTATTGCCTCATATGAACGTTAAAAATTTAATTTGATGCAGCATATTTTGTGATGTGATGGATCATTGTGGAATGGGATACTCCAACACTTAGGGCACTGTGCTTCACAAACACATTTTTTGTATTTTTCTTAAACAGACCAATCCATTGATGATCCGGGTAGACACGAAAGCTGGTCATGGTATGGGAAAACCTACAGCCAAAATTGTGAGTATTTCCATCAAGTTATGCTGGCTTGTAACCAAACTTTGCAATTTTAGTTCCATTTGTAACCCCACGATTTGGAAGTGCTAACTCTTGCTGAAAATATGTTTGGTTTTAAATGTAATCTGTATACTATGGAGTGGTAGTTATCATGTAGCTTAATTTCCTTTTTATACATAAAGACGGGACGTATAATTGTACAGCAATGTCTGTCCTTCCGTACGGGGTTTTCTGTTTCTAATTTCATTTCTCTGTCACATATCAAGCTGAAACTTGCTATGTAGCTTCTTTGTGGATCACTCTAGATCCTGTTGCAATTTTGATCCATATCAGACTCTCTTGCAGGAGTTTTACCCCTTTATTATACCCCCCGAACAAAGTTCAGGGGGGTATATAGGAATCACTCTGTCTGTCTGTCCGTCCGTCTGTCTGTGCAGATTTGTGTCCGGGCCATAACTTCTTTGTTCTTTGACTTAGGCATACCATATTTGGCACACAGGTGGATCACCATAAGATGATGTGTCGAGTACCTTCATGACCTCTATATGACCTTGACCCTTGACCTCAAGGTCAAAATTAAAGGTTTTTTTACAATGGATTCGTGTCCAGGCCATAATGTCTTTGTTCTTTGACATAGGCATACCATATTTGACATATGAGTGTATCACCATGAGACAATGTGTCAAGTACTTTCATGACCTCCATATGACCTTGACCTCAAGGTCAAAATTAAAGGTTTTTACAATGGATTCGTGTCAGGGCCATGACTTCTTTTTTCTTTGACATAGCCATACCATATTTGACACATGAGTGTATCACCATGAGACGATGTGTCAGGTACCTTCATTACCTCTATATGACCTTGAACTTTGACCTCAAGGTCAAAATTGATTATAGGGTTTTGACATAGTCATACCATAAAACATGGGTGTATCACCATGAGACTATGTGTCATGTACATTCATGACCTCTTTATGACCTTGACCTTTGATCTCAAGGTCAAAATTATAGGTTTATGGCATGGATTTGTGTTTGGACTATATCTTCCATTTTCTTCTACAAAGGCATACCATATTTTTACACTCAGGAAAGAGGTAATTTATACTTAAAAACAACACCCTTTGGGACATTGGGTAAGCGGGGGGTATTCTTAGTGAGCATTGCTCACAGTACCTCTTATTTCCATTGATTTTTTAGCTCACCAGAGCTGAAAGCTCAGGTGAGCTTTTCTGATTATACACCTTTTGTCTGTTGTCTGTCTGTAGACTTTTCACATTTTTGTCTTCACCAGAACCACTTGGCCAATTTCAATCAAACTTGACACAAATCATCCTTCATGTTTCGTGAGAACTACAGGGCCAGAAAAGTTGAAATTCACATGAAAGCTTCCAGACATAGAGTAGATTCAAGTTGGTTCAAATATGGCCCCAGAGGGTAGGATGTAGCCACAATAAGGGGTTTTACATGCTGATATATATAAAAATTCTTTAAAAATCTTCTAAAGAACCACAGGGCCAGAAAAGCTTAAATTTAACTGACATAAACTTAAGTAGAATGACGTTTGCTCAAATCATGGCCCTAGAGGGTAGGGTGGGGCCACAATAGCTTTACATGCAGATACATTGGAGAAAATCTTTATAAAATCTTCTCAAGAACAACAGTGCCATGATTAATCATTTTGATATTCAAGCATTCCCAGGTAGTGCAGATTCAAATCATGATTGCCAGACATTGTTTATGGCCAGAATAAGGGATCAAAGTTTTATGTAAGAATTTATAGGGAAACATCTGAAGAACAGCTGGGCCGTGATTAGTCATATACATACACAAGAATGTTTGGGTAGTTCAAATATCCCTGCAACTATAGTCAGGAGGCATATTGTTTTTGTTCTGTCTGTCTATCTGAAACTTACTCATAACTTTTTTGAATAATGAGTGATAGGGCTTTCATATTTTATATGTGTATTC
The DNA here is from genome assembly GCF_947568905.1 of Ostrea edulis. Lineage (NCBI taxonomy): Eukaryota > Metazoa > Mollusca > Bivalvia > Ostreida > Ostreidae > Ostrea > Ostrea edulis. The sequence continues at coordinate 55,918,835 of NC_079169.1, read as the reverse complement.
CTTATGACAAGACCTTTTATGGCACCATACTTTTTAACCTTGTGACCTTGACTTTGGAGTTTGACCTGCTGTTAAGAAAACCTAACCATTCAATATCTCCTGAACTATTTACAGTAGAACTTTCATATTTTGTATTTAGATTTATTTATATTATGGCAAGACTTTTTATATCATACCATGATCTTTGACCTTATTCAGAATAGCAAGATCATGTTAGTCGTATTGGTGTTAGGCATCCCTATGTTGTGTGAATTTAAATTCATTTATGTCATGACCCTTTGGGGCTAGGTTTAGGCCACAATATGGGGTCAAAATTTTGCATGGGAATAAAGATTGAAAAAAAAATCTTTTAAAGATCACAACAGCTGAACAACAGCAGGGCCAAGGTGACTCAGGTGAGCGGTGTGGCCCATGGGCCTCTTGTTTCATCTTTCTTTCAGATAGAAGAGCTGACTGATATATACAGCTTCATTATACAGACAGTGGGGGCCAAATGGAGGGATTGACATGTGGTCAAACTATAGCAACAGAAAGCAACTAATTTCACTGTGACAAATACAAACAGGAGAGAAGACTTTAGTCCTTAGACTAATACTACCTTATGTTAAAATATCAGATGTCATTTACACATTCAAAATTTATGCATTTCATTGTATTTATAATTTTAATGTGTACAATTATATCACAAAATACTTATTGTTGTTGTTTTATATTTGTGCAGTTTTGAGTGGGAAATACACTACTCAAAATGAGGGGAAGTGTGAAGATTTGAAGATGTTTTAAAATCGTGCAGTAGCCCCTCACACTTAACTTATGCATGACACAGAGGATATGCCACTCAATAAAGAATGGGCACATTGATGAAATATCGTCACTCCAGTAATTAATGATTTTTTATAATTGAACAAAATTTGAAGATAACAAAATGTAGGTTTTTTCAGTAGCAGGTTTAGGATGGCATATTTTTGCCATTCACCAATTTGATAATCAAGTTGAGTCACTTGAGTGTTCTTGCCGTTTTCTTTTAGTCATTCGATAGCCACGTATACAGGTCAGAAATGTCAAAACATATTGATGTAAACAAACTCCTAATATTTGTGCGTTTCTACTGTGGCCTCTAAATAAAACCTGAAAATATTTCAGAGTGTGACTTGCAATGTAGAGCCCTTTGAAATTATGTTTATTATAGAACATACACGCAAAGAAAACAGATGAAATGTGTGTATATCTATAATATATAAAAGTAGGTCTCCAGCTTGGAATCACAAAAAATTGCAATGTAGTTTGATACCGCTCTATACCACTGTGCCAGGAAAGCATTGATACGACAATATTTTATATTTGTGTGACAAGTTTCTAGATCTTCCGAGTAAATACAAGATTAAAGATTGGTGATATATCAATATTTTTATCATTTTCAACATTAAGGCCACCTTTAACCAAAATAAATGCAATGAGATTAAGCACAGTGATACACAAAAATAACAATTTGAAAGTTAAAGATGACCTTTTCTGACAATATGTGATTGTTTGGATGATGCCTCTATATCAACTATGGGTATAAACTCTATACAAACTCTGTGAATTGCGTCCTTATTAAAATAAAAGGAATGTTGAGATTGACTGTTTGTGTATTCTGAGTTCACCCATGCATAAACTAAGATTGTATAAGAAAATATTGGTAAAATGAAACAATATGAAAATGCCTACCAAGTGCACCATGTTCCTTTGTGCCATCCACGCTCATCTCACAAGTAGTCCTGCGTCAAGATCGGTAAAGTCGGCTACAGTAACCAGCTACTAGTAACTGGCTACTTAAAAAGAGAAAAGTTGGTTACTAGTAGCCAGCTACTTGTAGCCAGCTACTACAAAATATAAAAGTTATAATTACTGATAGCTCCCTACCAGATAAAGGTTAATGAGTTTGAAAATTATTATCTATCAGATTTATTTCTAAAGAGGACGAGGAGTCGTATGAAATTTCATGCTCAATTATCCCCAATTACATAACGTTGCAATGCAAAATACGAATACACTTTTTCAACTGAGTGTTTACTTTAGAAGTGATACGGATTGAATTCAGACCTTCAATCATTTGATATACCATCCATTTTGAGATATCTGTTACTTTTATGATTTGATTCGAGTTACCCTGAAATTCCAACATAAGTGTGAATACCGTAAGAAACTTTATGTTTGTATTAGATATCTGAAGAAATTAAGACTATACATATGGCAAGAAGTGATACATGGTGTTTTGGTATGCCACGAATTTTCAGATATCGCTCTTTAGGAAATCAGTTACTTATACATTTTGATTATCGGTACAATGAAATTTCAAGATCCGTGTGAATACCTTAAGGAACTCTGTGTTTATATCATATATTTAACTAACTTACAATGATGCGTATGGCGAGTAGTGATATTGGGGGTATCGTGATATGTCATCAATTTTCAGATATCACGCTTAAGGAAGTCAGCTACTTATACCTTTTGATTCTAGGTAACCTGAAATTTCAAATTTTTCATAAATATCTTAAAGAACTTCTTGTTTGTATTAGATATCTGACTAGTTTATAACTATCCATGTGAAGTGGAGTGGTACTAGGTTACTAATTTACAATTATCAAAGTGAAGAAGATTGATATTAGGTATCTTGATATGCCATCAATTTTCAGATATCACCCTTAAGGAAGTCAGCTACTTATACATTTTGATTGCAGGTAACATGAAATTTCAAGTTTTTCATAAATATCTTAAAGAGCTCTGTATTTGTATTAGATATCTGACTAATTTACAACTATCTACGTGAAGAAGTATGATATTAGGTATCTTGATATGCCAACAATTTTCGGATATCACCCTTAAGGAAGTCAGCTACTTATATTTTTTGATTTTAGGTAACCTGAAATTTCAAATTTTTCATAAATATCTTAAAGAACTCTGTATTTGTATTAGATATCTGACTAATTTACAACTATCCACGTGAAGAGGTGTGATATTAGGTATCTTGATATGCCAACAATTTTCGGATAGCATGCTTCACAAAGTCAGTTACACATACCTTTTGATGGCAGGTAAATTGAAATTTCAAGTTTTTCGAAAATATCTTAAGGAACTCTGAGATTGTATTAGATATCTGACTAATTTACAACTATCTACGTGAAGAAGTATGATATTAGGTATCTTGACATGCCAACAATTTTCAGATATCCCCTTAAGGAAGTCAGCTACTTATACCTTTTCATTCCTAGTAATCTAAGTCTTCCGTACATATCTTAAGGAACTCTGCATTTGTAATAAATATATCATTCATTTACCATCTCCCATATGACAAGGTGTGATATTAAGTAACTTAATATGCCATCAATTTTTAGATATCACGAGTAAGGAAGTCAGCTATTTATAGCTTTTGATTCCTGACAACCTGAAATTTCAAGTTTTTCATAAATATCTTAAGGATCTCCTTGTTTGTATTAAATATCTGACTAATTTATAACTATCCATGTGACCTTATGTTACCTGGAATCAAAAGGTATAAGTAGCTGACTTCCTTAAACGTGATATCTTAAAATTGATGGCATAATAAAATACGTATTATCACTCCTTGTCATATGTGAGTTGGTAAATTAATGATATATCTAATACAAATGCAGAGTTCCTTAGGATGTGTACGGAAAACTTAATATTAGTCAGATATCTAATACAAATACAGGGTTCTTTAAGATATTTATGAAAAACTTGAAATTTCAGGCTACCTAGAATCAAAATGGTATAAGTAGCTGACTTCCTTAAACGTGATATCTGAAAATTGATGACATATCAAAATACCTAATATTACATCTTGTCATGTGTGCATTGGTAAATTAATCAGATATCTAAAACAAACATGGAGCTTCTTAAAATATTTTCTAAAAACTTGAAATTTCAGGTTACCTGCAATCAAAATGTACAAGTAGCTGACTTCCTTAAGCGTGATATCTGAAAATTGAAAGCATATTAAGATACCTAATATCACTCCTTGTCATATGTGCATTGGTAAATTAATCTGATATCTAAAACAAAAACGGAAATCCTCAAAATATTTACTGAACAGTTGAAATTTCAGGTTACCTGCAACCAAAAGGTATAAGTAGCTGACTTCCTTAAGCGTGATATCTCAAAATTAATGGCATATCAAGATACCTAGTACCACTCCACTTCACATGGATAGTTGTAAACTAGTAGGATATCTAATACAAACTCAGAGTTCTTTAAGATATTTATGAAAAACTTGAAATTTCAGGTTACCTTGAATCGAAAGGTATAAGTAGCTGACTTTCTTAAGCGTGATATCTGGAAATTAATGGCATGTCAAGATACCTAATATCACTCTTCTTCACTTTAATAATTGGAAATTAGTCAGATATTTAATACAAACTCTAGAGTTCCTTAAAATATTGGTAGAAAACTTGAAATTTCATGTTTCCTGCAATCAAAAGGTATAAGTAGCTGACTTCCTTAAGGGTGATATCTGAAAATGTCAAGATACCTAATACCATTCCACTTCACATGGATAGTTGTAAATTAGTCAGATATCTAATACAAACAAAGAGTTCTTTAAGATATTTATGAAAAACTTGAAATTTCATGTTACCTGCAATCAAAAGGTATAAGTAGCTGACTTCCTTAAGGGTGATATCTGAAAATTGATGGCATATCAAGATACCTAATACCACTCCACTTCACATGGATAGTTGTAAATTAGTCATATATCTAATGCAAACAAGGTGTTCTTTAAGATATTTATGAAAAACTTGAAATTTCATGTTACCTGCGATCAAAAGGTAGAAGTAGCTGACTTCGTTAAGTATGATATCCGAAAATTGTTGGCATATCGAGATACCTAATATCACACCTCTTCACGTGGATAGTTGTAAATTAGTTAGATATCTAATACAAATACAGAGTTCTTTAAGATATTTATGTAAAAATTGAAATTTCAGGTTACCAGGAATCAAAAGGTATAAGTAGCTGACTTCCTTAAGCGTGATATCTGGAAATTTATGGCATGTCAAGATACCTAATATCACTCTTCTACACTTTGATAATTGGAAATTAGTCAGATATCTAATACAAACTCAGAGTTCCTTAAAATATTGGTAGAAAACTTTATAATACAGAGTTCTTTAAGATATTTATGAAAAACTTGAAATTTCATGTTACCTGCAATCAAAAGGTATAAGTAGCTGACTTCGTTAAGTATGATATCCGAAAATTGTTGGCATATCAAGATACCTAATATCACACCTCTTCACGTGGATAGTTGTAAATTAGTCAGATATCTAATACAAACTCAGAGTTCTTTAAGATATTTATGAAAAACTTGAAATTTCAGGTTACCTTGAATCGAAAGGTATAAGTAGCTGACTTTCTTAAGCGTGATATCTGGAAATTTATGGCATGTCAAGATACCTAATATCACTCTTCTTCACTTTAATAATTGGAAATTAGTCAGATATTTAATACAAACTCTAGAGTTTCTTAAAATATTGGTAGAAAACTTGAAATTTCATGTTTCCTGCAATCAAAAGGTATAAGTAGCTGACTTCCTTAAGGGTGATATCTGAAAATGTCAAGATACCTAATACCATTCCACTTCACATGGATAGTTGTAAATTAGTCAGATATCTAATACAAACAAGGAGTTCTTTAAGATATTTATGAAAAACTTGAAATTTCATGTTACCTGCAATCAAAAGGTATAAGTAGCTGACTTCCTTAAGGGTGATATCTGAAAATTGATGGCATATCAAGATACCTAATACCACTCCACTTCACATGGATAGTTGTAAATTAGTCATATATCTAATGCAAACAAGGTGTTCTTTAAGATATTTATGAAAAACTTGAAATTTCATGTTACCTGCGATCAAAAGGTATAAGTAGCTGACTTCGTTAAGTATGATATCCGAAAATTGTTGGCATATCGAGATACCTAATATCACACCTCTTCACGTGGATAGTTGTAAATTAGTTAGATATCTAATACAAATACAGAGTTCTTTAAGATATTTATGTAAAAATTGAAATTTCAGGTTACCAGGAATCAAAAGGTATAAGTAGCTGACTTCCTTAAGCGTGATATCTGGAAATTTATGGCATGTCAAGATACCTAATATCACTCTTCTACACTTTGATAATTGGAAATTAGTCAGATATCTAATACAAACTCAGAGTTCCTTAAAATATTGGTAGAAAACTTTATAATACAGAGTTCTTTAAGATATTTATGAAAAACTTGAAATTTCATGTTACCTGCAATCAAAAGGTATAAGTAGCTGACTTCGTTAAGTATGATATCCGAAAATTGTTGGCATATCAAGATACCTAATATCACACCTCTTCACGTGGATAGTTGTAAATTAGTCAGATATCTAATACAAACTCAGAGTTCTTTAAGATATTTATGAAAAACTTGAAATTTCAGGTTACCTTGAATCGAAAGGTATAAGTAGCTGACTTTCTTAAGCGTGATATCTGGAAATTTATGGCATGTCAAGATACCTAATATCACTCTTCTTCACTTTAATAATTGGAAATTAGTCAGATATTTAATACAAACTCTAGAGTTTCTTAAAATATTGGTAGAAAACTTGAAATTTCATGTTTCCTGCAATCAAAAGGTATAAGTAGCTGACTTCCTTAAGGGTGATATCTGAAAATGTCAAGATACCTAATACCATTCCACTTCACGTGGATAGTTGTAAATTAGTCAGATATCTAATACAAACAAGGAGTTCTTTAAGATATTTATGAAAAACTTGAAATTTCATGTTACCTGCAATCAAAAGGTATAAGTAGCTGACTTCCTTAAGGGTGATATCTGAAAATTGATGGCATATCAAGATACCTAATACCACTCCACTTCACATGGATAGTTGTAAATTAGTCATATATCTAATGCAAACAAGGTGTTCTTTAAGATATTTATGAAAAACTTGAAATTTCATGTTACCTGCGATCAAAAGGTATAAGTAGCTGACTTCGTTAAGTATGATATCCGAAAATTGTTGGCATATCGAGATACCTAATATCACACCTCTTCACGTGGATAGTTGTAAATTAGTTAGATATCTAATACAAATACAGAGTTCTTTAAGATATTTATGTAAAAATTGAAATTTCAGGTTACCAGGAATCAAAAGGTATAAGTAGCTGACTTCCTTAAGCGTGATATCTGGAAATTTATGGCATGTCAAGATACCTAATATCACTCTTCTACACTTTGATAATTGGAAATTAGTCAGATATCTAATACAAACTCAGAGTTCCTTAAAATATTGGTAGAAAACTTTATAATACAGAGTTCTTTAAGATATTTATGAAAAACTTGAAATTTCATGTTACCTGCAATCAAAAGGTATAAGTAGCTGACTTCGTTAAGTATGATATCCGAAAATTGTTGGCATATCAAGATACCTAATATCACACCTCTTCACGTGGATAGTTGTAAATTAGTCAGATATCTAATACAAACTCAGAGTTCTTTAAGATATTTATGAAAAACTTGAAATTTCAGGTTACCTTGAATCGAAAGGTATAAGTAGCTGACTTTCTTAAGCGTGATATCTGGAAATTTATGGCATGTCAAGATACCTAATATCACTCTTCTTCACTTTAATAATTGGAAATTAGTCAGATATTTAATACAAACTCTAGAGTTTCTTAAAATATTGGTAGAAAACTTGAAATTTCATGTTTCCTGCAATCAAAAGGTATAAGTAGCTGACTTCCTTAAGGGTGATATCTGAAAATGTCAAGATACCTAATACCATTCCACTTCACATGGATAGTTGTAAATTAGTCAGATATCTAATACAAACAAGGAGTTCTTTAAGATATTTATGAAAAACTTGAAATTTCATGTTACCTGCAATCAAAAGGTATAAGTAGCTGACTTCCTTAAGGGTGATATCTGAAAATTGATGGCATATCAAGATACCTAATACCACTCCACTTCACAAGGATAGTTGTAAATTAGTCATATATCTAATGCAAACAAGGTGTTCTTTAAGATATTTATGAAAAACTTGAAATTTCATGTTACCTGCGATCAAAAGGTATAAGTAGCTGACTTCGTTAAGTATGATATCCGAAAATTGTTGGCATATCGAAATACCTAATATCACACCTCTTCGCGTGGATAGTTGTAAATTAGTTAGATATCTAATACAAATACAGAGTTCTTTAAGATATTTATGTAAAAATTGAAATTTCAGGTTACCAGGAATCAAAAGGTATAAGTAGCTGACTTCCTTAAGCGTGATATCTGGAAATTTATGGCATGTCAAGATACCTAATATCACTCTTCTACACTTTGATAATTGGAAATTAGTCAGATATCTAATACAAACTCAGAGTTCCTTAAAATATTGGTAGAAAACTTTATAATACAGAGTTCTTTAAGATATTTATGAAAAACTTGAAATTTCATGTTACCTGCAATCAAAAGGTATAAGTAGCTGACTTCGTTAAGTATGATATCCGAAAATTGTTGGCATATCAAGATACCTAATATCACACCTCTTCACGCGGATAGTTGTAAATTAGTCAGATATCTAATACAAATACAGAGTTCTTTAAGGTATTTATGAAAAACTTGAAATTTCAGGTTACCAGGAATCAAAAGGTATAAGTAGCTGACATCCTTAAGCGTGATATCTAAAAATTGATGGCATATCAAGATACCTAATATCAGATTTTGTCATATGTGCATTGGTAAATTAATCAGATATATAAAACAAATACGGAGCTCCTTAAAATATTTTCTAAAATTTTTAATTTTCAGATTACCTGCAATCAAAAGGTATAAGTAGCTGACTTCCTTAAGTGTGATATCTCAAAATTAATGGCATATAAAGATACCTAGTACCACTCCACTTCACATGGATAGTTGTTAACTAGTCAGATATCTAATACAAGCACATAGTTCTTTAAGATATTTATGAAAAACTTGAAATTTCAGGATACCAGGAATCAAAAGGTACAAGTAGCTGACTTCATTAAGCGTGATATATGGAAATCTATGGCATATCAAGATACCTAATATCACTCTTCTTCACTTTGATAATTGTAAATTGGTCAGATATCTAATACAAACTCAGAGTTCCTTAAAATAATGGTCGAAAACTTGAAATTTCATGTTACCTGCAATCAAAAGGTATAAGTAGCTGACTTCCTTAAGGGTGATATCTGAAAATTGATGGTATATCAAGATACCTAACACCACTCCACTTCACATGGATAGTTGTAAATTAGTCAGATATCTAATACAAACAAGGAGTTCTTTAAGATATTTGTGAAAACTTGAAATTTCATGTTACCTGCAATCAAAAGGTATAAGTAGCTGACTTTCTTAAGCATGATATCTCAAAATTAATGGCATATCAAAATACCTAATACCACTCCACTTCACATGGATAGTTGTAAACTAATCAGGTATCTAATACAAGCACAGAGTTCTTTAAGATATTTATGGAAAACTTGAAATTTCAGGATACCAGGAATCAAAAGGTATAAGTAGCTGACTTCCTTAAGCGTGATATCTGGAAATTTATGGCATGTCAAGATACCTAATATCAATCTTCTTCACTTTGATAATTGTAAATTAGTCAGATATCTAATACAATCTCAGAGTTCCTTAAGATATTTTCGAAAAACTTGAAATTTCAATTTACCTGCCATCAAAAGGTATGTGTAACTGACTTCCTTAAGCGTGATATCTGAAAATTGATGACATATCACGATACCCCCAATATCACTATTTGTCATACGTATCATTGTAAGTTAGTTAAATATATGATATAAACACAGAGTTCCTTAAGGTATTCACACGGATCTTGAAATTTCATTGTACCGATAATCAAAATGTATAAGTAACTGATTTCCTAAAGAGCGATATCTGAAAATTCGTGGCGTACCAAAACACCATCTATCACTTCTTGTCATATGTATAGTCGTAAATTCGTCAGATATCTAATACAAACATAAAGTCGAACATAAAGTTTCTTACGGTATTCACATTTATGTTGAAATTTCAGGGTAACTCGAATCAAATTGTAAAAGTAACAGATATCTCAAAATGGATGGTATATCAAATGATTGAAGGTCTGAATTCGATCTGTATCACTTTTAAAGTAAACACTCAGTTGAAAAAGTTTATTCGTATTTTGCATTGCAACGTTATGTAATTGGGGATAATTGAGCATGAAATTTCATACGACTCCTCGTCCTCTTTAGAAATAAATCTGATCGATAATAATTTTCAAACTCATTAACCTTTATCTGGTAGGGAGCTATCAGTAATTATAACTTTTATATTTTGTAGTAGCTGGCTACGAGTAGCTAACTTTTCTTACTTTTAGTAGCTGGCTACTAGTAACTGGCTACTAGTAGCTAACTTTTCCTGGTTCAAGTAGCTGGCTACTAGTAGCCAACTTTTCTCTTTTTAAGTAGCTGGTTACTAGTAGCCAACTTTACCGATCTTCGTAAAATATATCTTTTTCAGTAAATCTTTAAAAGATATGAAAACCCTGTGGGTTGAGCGGAACTTCTCATTAAATATAAATTTACTGTATAATTGCTTTTGGATGCTTGAGTTCAGTTATACTCACTACTTTTATGTGCATTTTGAAGAGAGTGTCTTCCTTATCAATTTTAATGCGAAAAAATGTTAACATTTTTATAGAGCTGAACTTTAAATCATGCTTAACAAGATGATTATCATTCTCACGATCAGTATTTAATGGTTAGACGCAAATTGTAATATTTTGCCGATGCTTTTGTAATTGAAAAAGGAAATTAATTATTTTCAGCTTTAAAAGATAGAACATCATTTTTATTAGTATGTACATGAATTGATTGTGTACTGATCATCCCATGCAACCTTTTGCTCCTTGGCATTTCAGTAGAATGAAGATGCGAAAACAAAGGAGCTAAAGTATGAGGGCAATAAATAGAAACTACGACAACAAAACTGCGACAGAACCATACTAATATCTCGCCTTCCCATCCAAGTACTTACCCTTTGTTTATGGACACAATCTACCACATCCCTATCTGTCATCACTAAACTCCATTTTTCATGGTTTCACACACGTGTATCAACAACTTTGTTTAGGAAAAAAGTAAAGGCAAACGTGCGAGGGCTCTGCTAGCCAAGGTTGACGATCCATATTGTATTTCTGAATACAGAAACACTGGATCATTGCCCATGGCTAGCAAAGACGAGGAACAATAGCGCATTTTCACTTCTTTGCCCTAACAAGAAACAACATGTGCCATGGTCTACATTACTCCAACATATGCTAGAGGTTCATGGCGAGATACTTTTGACTTGGCACTGCTTAACCGATGTACATGTATATATAGGGATGTTAACCGAGGCTCTAACTTGTTGGAGTAGGCCTCCATATGAATAGTCTTTTTGCAATGGACGCAAGTCTAGAATTGGCTTTGGTTTATTTATGTGCCCGTGTCGCATAATTTACGTTCCGGGTTGTTTAGCGTTCCGGCCGGAAAGCTAATTACCTAGAATTTTCGTTCTGGGTTATAATTAACGTTCCTACCCTTGTAAGTTTGGTTCCGGGCACACCTTTATCTTTTAAAACTTTTGAAATATGAAATGTTTACGAACATTTCTTATGGATTTTTTTTCATCGGGTTATACAATAATTATCTAAGACGAAATAAATAGTGGCCTCTCATTGGAACCGAATTTATACGTCTATTTCAAACACCAAAAATTGTCAGAAAGACAAATATTTATTCTTGTTTTATTACGGGGGTTAGATCTCCATTCCAAAGGACGATGGGTGTAATTATCCTGCTTTTGTAATAGGAAGCTGTGAAACTTGTTTACATACATGTAGACAGTTGTTACCGATCGAACATGCAGTTAAGCTAATCGCTATCCTTTCATGTTAGGTAAGCTGTAGGCAGGGGATATACATGTATGCTTCCCAGGCTCGTCGGTGAATTATATTGTTCATGGTATTTATTTTTTCCTTAATTTATTTGATTAATATTTCCATTCCCTCGATGTTTAAACGACTTATTACCTTCCTGTTTAGCCAGATATAGTTCAAAATACATGCTCATGATAGCTAAATTAAGAAAATTACAGTGAAACCCGGAACCTACATTATAATTTTAGGGTTCCGGCCGGAACGCGAAATAGTTCGGAACGTAAATTATGTAACACCCTTAATCAGAGATTCCGGGGCATATAGTTTTTTGTATGTCCTCAAAAACATTAACCTTGGCCATAACTTTTGAATGGTTAGAGGGCTTTCATATTTCACACGAGTATTTCGTTGTGAAAATAGCATTCTTATTGACATCAGAATTATACGTATCAATACATCTTGTTTCTTGTGTTTTCATCATTGCATTGTATTATTATTTTGTATGGGGAAAAAATTCAGAAAATTGTGGGACCGATTTGATAAATCGTCAATTCGATATTCATGTAGTCTTTAGATTAATTCATTGATGTGAAATTCAGTAAAATGTTAGAATGATTTTATCGCTATTATAGCGCTCTGTGGTGGATTTATCAGGCGTAAACTATAGTTTACAGAGCGTTAATTATAATTTATCATGATAATTAACAACTGAAGATAACAAGCAGCCGATGACACCCCCCCCCCCCATCGTTCGTTTGAAAAAAGGGGGGGGGGGCTTTCCTTTCGGTGGATTTAGTTTAGTTAGATTTCGATTTCATTTTGCATTTTACAGGTACCCGTTTATATTAGTTTTAAAGTGGTCATATTTCTGAATGATTCTGGAGGGGAATTCCAAAGTTTTGCAGACTAGTATCTGAATGATTTCAAAATATATTTTGTTGTCTAAACTTTTGGCAGAACGACAGATTTTGTATATCTGAACGAGTATGGTGTTTATTTGATTTGAATAAAATTTTGTAGGTAGGTTGGACTTTGATTGTTAAAAATCTTAAAACATTCTAATGCCATTGTTCTTATGCATTTAAGTTTTAGACAAGGTAACTTTGATTTCTGAAAAAGGTAACCATAAGAGTTCTTATAATCATCATATACATGTATGAAACGTAAAGCTCTCACCTGATCTCCCCCCCCCCCACCCCCCATTTTGATCGTCGCCCTTTACCCACAACAATATCATACAAGTGGACATTTGTTAAAATTTGACATGATAAAAGTATGATAAACCGTATGTTCCCCTAACTTTGTCAAATGGGCATCCAATCTAATTAAAATCGGATCCTAAAATACGCTCACAATCGCTACAATAGTATACGGCGCGGATCTAAGAAGTCTGATTTTAATTAGATTGATGGGCACCTGTAGTCTCTTTTCAGAACGTTTAATTATTGAGAGACCTTTTTACAAATATTAAGAGATATGTGTTTTAAAGTTAAGCTCAAAATCAATGATGACACCGAGTAGTTTAACCTCATTTTCTGAATAAATGATAACATTGTCTTTCAAACATTATATTCTCTTCCTTTGTCTTCTTCCCTATGCACATACATCGAAATTTGTCGGGATTTGCTTGCATTTGATTGATTATCTTCAAACCATTTCATTAGTACTGGCAATGAACCATTTAGCTCCAGGGTATCTTTCAGAGTGTTAAGTATCATCGCATGACTTTGACAGAGTGTTATCGTCAGCGTATGTAATTGTAAAGGTCACAGTCAGAGATGAAATAAATAATATCATTTATAGAAATTTTAAATATAACAGCAGGACCCAATATTGAACCTTGTGGTACACCTTTGTACAGATCTAAAAAAAAATAAAAAATAAAAAAAAATCACTACATTTATATACATTTCCCAATTTCACAAGTCTAGTTGCATCTGTAGAAAAACCGTATGCATTCAATTTTGCTCAGATAAGATCATGTGGAATATAGTCAAAAGCTTTCGATAAATCCATGAAAATTGCTGCTGTGTATTTTTTACAATCAAGAGCCAATTTCCAGTCTTCAAAAATATTTAGTAAGACACTTTGACATCCATACCCTGGTCTAAAGGCTGATAGCATGTCACGAAAATGATCATTGAAAAATGTGATAATTGACTATGTACAACTCTTTCAAAAATGTTTAACAGTGTTGGCAATAAACTGACAGGTCTTTGGTTTCCATTTTCTAAAATATACAGTTCTTTTTATGTATATAGAGGAACAACATGTGCTATTTTCATACGGTCAGAAAAACATTAAAAAACACTGGTTTCAAAATTTATAGAGTTCAAACTTGAAAAATGAATTTTACAAGTAATTATGGTAATTATACTATCAAATTCACTCTTGCACCTTTATAGTAGGCCAAAAATCCCTACTTTTTGGACCTCCAACGCACCTTCTATGAAATACTGGTTAACAGGATTTTCGCCTTATTTTGTTGCATAATTTCTTTGTTTTCGAAATTTTTGTTTGCAATAAACAAATTATACAGTTGTCTTTTCTTGAAAATTGCAGATTTTTGTTTATGAAAGGTGCTGGATTTTTTCAGTACATATGTATTTTTCTTTTCTTTATTGGGATATGTTTGTTTATAATTTGAATTAGGGTAAAGTTTGCGACATTTTTGCATGTAGCCAACAAAGTCATGTTGCATATCAGTATGTTCAGTAGGAATTTATCTTTAAAAACATTAATTTTGAATAAGAGATGTTTGTAAAACACATATGCCACCCCCCCCACCCCCGTGCAAAATTGAAAAGGGTTATACACACACATCGTTTAATTGATAGTAGTCACAGTAGGTCTGGCACGCTAAAGAACCCTCACTGCTCAATGGCCGTAAGCGCCGAACATACGCCTAGATTTGAAGCCCTTCACCGGTCTTGGTGACGTCTCCATATGAGTGAAAAATTCTCAAGTGAGACGTTATACAAGATACAATCAATCAATTCAAAATATTGAGCAGACAATACCGGTATCTTAAGAAGCATTTGACAATAGTTGTACCATAGTTTGGCCTGCTTTCTTTTGTTAAAAGTGTGGGTTATCTGTACGTAAACTTGTGACAATGGTTGCTCTTAAAGACTAGATGATTTTCAGGTAACAAGTTCAAAAGTCAAAGTATTACTTTGTACTATTTGTACACTCAGCACTTCAATTGAAATAAAAGATCATACACCACAGATATTTGTTTATTGAATTGATAGATATCACATAAAGTTATTCACTCATGTAGATTTTTAAAGGTTTCCTGAATCAAATACAAGATGTTTTAAATACTGATAAAACACAGGATTACAAGACAACATTGAAGGGCTTTTAACTTATTATTGATTGATTGCTTGTTTCCCATTCTGTCAAGATTTTTTCATCATATTGAGACGTCGCCAGTTGTAGGTGATGTACTACCAGATCAGTATATATGGCTCACGGCGGGTGTGACCGGTCGACAGGGGATGCTTACTCCTCCTAGGCACCTGATCCCACCTCTGGTGTGTCCAGGGGTCCGTGTTTGCCCAACTATCTATTTTGTATTGCTTGTAGGAGTTATGAAATTGATCACTGTTCGTTATCTTCACCTTTCATTTAGACCTATGCTTAGCGCTCAGGGCCGTAACAGTGGGAGTTCTTTATCATGCCAACGCCTGCTGCAACACGGGACTTCAACCCACTTTTATGGTCTTATTCGAAACACACGTGACTGATACTTTCTAAACTTTGAGCGTTTGGCGAAGGAGCAATCACTATAACTATATTAACGCCGTTTGACTTTACATAGCACGAACTCGTGGGTCTCGAACTCACGACCTCCCGGAAGCGAAAGTTCTACCACTGAGTTACTGAGACCGGTACACGAATGTTTATTGATTGATATAATTGTGAATAATAGTCACACAGATGATGTTATGTATTGTTTTTCCATTTGAAATGAATTCGGATATTCTTCATAATTATCAAATGTAAGAACAGACCAAGTAAATAAGCGGATATTTTGGGACTGTGTAACATTTTTACAAATTTAAAATAAATGGAAAAAAATAACGGTTGTAAATTTGACGATTTTTAAATACCTAATATATTGATTTAAGGTAATAAATTTTGGAAATTCCAGTCCTTTCGCCAAAATCATCACCCCATCAAAATAATCCGCATTAGTACATGCGGGACCGTTAATTTCCTAGTAAAACGTTAACACGATTAATTTCTACCCATCTTTAACTTTTGTTGGTCCCGATAGACCCAGTCCTGCAACACCAACATTCAAAACGACAATGAAAAGTATGACATACATGCTGATTTCATCGCACTTTTCTACGCTTAAACAAGGTGAACAAAAGCACAGAGTTCCTTTTGCTTCTTTTGTTAAGACGCTTGCGTTAGAAATAGGTGTGCCTGCAACCGAGCTGCTTTTTCTTCTGTGTTCCATTTCTGCCTCCCTTTCTTTTCTCCACCTCTGAATCATTAGAATTCCAAACATAATGTGCAAGATAATAGACAAACTGATCATAACAATCAGTGGCCAAAAGTAATCGTTTTCGGCCGATTGTGAGTTTCCGTCCAACACGGCACGGAGTTGTGAAACATTGGCGGCCAACAAGGAGGCGTCACATAATTGTCGGACGAAGTTCTGTCTGTCAGCGAACGGATTTCTAGAGGACGATTTTGGTTGTGGTCCATCAATTTCCTATGAAAAAAGGTTGATTAATTCAAGGGAAAGAGATGTATTTTATTCATATCAAACCATTACTTGCTTTCATTAAAATGCACAAATCAATACAGCGAGTGTAGTTTATTATGTCAACACCGACCTCTAATTGTAAGATCTCATCCAAAAAGATCCACGTCACTCACCTCAGGTGCCGAACTGCATGTCGGTGAATGAATAGCCGCTACATTTTAATGACTCATGAATAGCATAACCTGAGATCTACCCATGTAATATCAAGCGCAAGATACGATTGTCGATCGTTATATTTACAGAAAATTCTTCATCGGGTTGTTTTGACACCTCTTAACTTTGATATAAACGTACATTTATCTGAAGCAATAAGAATTTTATACACTAGCGTATTGGTGTTGACTCAGAAATAAGCACGGTTGCTAAAACTTTGATAGTGACAATTTTTGAAAATGCTAAACTCTAGAATAAATTTTAAAAGTGTATGATATATTTAGACCCTACAGTTGTTTATCTAAAAAATATTTGGTTTGAATCTAAGTAAGAACTTACGTGTTGGGGTGGAACTGGTTGTCTAAAATCAACAACGTCTCTAGAGTGTGAGGTCATCTACAACACAACATATACACGTGTCTAGAGTGTGAGTTCATCTACAACACAACATATACACGTGTCTAGAGTGTGAGGTCATCTACAACACAACATATACACGTGTCTAGAGTGTGAGGTCATCTACAACACAACATATACACGTGTCTAGAGTGTGAGGCCATCTACAACACAACATATACACGTGTCTAGAGTGTGAGGTCATCTACAACACAACATATACACGTGTCTAGAGTGTGAGTTCATCTACAACACAACATATACACGTCTCTAGAGTGTGAGGTCATCTATAACATAACCAGTGGCGGATTTAAGGGAGCGCAGCCGGTGCGTGCCCCCCTAAAATTTTCATATTTAAGGTAAATCGTGGTATCTTGTTTAGAAAAATGTACTGAACGATAAAAGAAGCAATGATTTCTTCTACTCCCGGAGAAATAAATGGCAAAATCTTTTGATTTCTTGAATAACGTCATTGGGAGGACTTAATTTTTTTCCAAAAACCCTTAAAATTTGCGTCTTATTATTAATTTCACCTTATTAGAAATGATAGAAAATAGTACAAATGACTAAATAGGAGACATATTTCAAGCCCTCTAAAATCTGTAAAATCCAGGGCACACTGGGGGCCTCAAGGCGGCCCCCAGCCTCATAAAGTGGCGCCCCCCGTAACTGCAATTCCTGGATCCTCCCCTGACAACATATACCCGATGGAGTACACACTGAGTAAATAATATAATGAGCAACTGTATGAACACAATCATTTTATACATGTATGTTTCCATGACCTGAGCAATTTTGATAGCGTAGTTTGTGTCAAACATAAAATAACTCACACGTAAACTTGTCGATCGGTCTCCCATTTGGTGGGTATCTTGGCCCTCCCCTGAAGTTTCATTTATAACATCTTTCATTTCCAGTCTTACAACGGCGCTGTTACTGCTCGCCATTTTCCCAAGTAAATGGCATGCTTCCTCGTTCCGATCTTAGGAAATGTATTGATCATCGTTTGGGAAGTTCTCGATCATTAAAAATAGATCGACTATAAATGGTGTCACTTGACCTTATGGCACATATATCTGGAAAATCATCTATAATATTGTAAGGTCTCAAGTTATTCATAGCAGAATGCACATCATAAAAGCACAATGAACACAAGATCATTTCATCACAGGAATACAAAAAATAAGAAACCATGGTTCCCTCCCGCGGGACTTTAATGGCTTGGTTCCCAGAAATATCTGAGTATATTTTGACCTAAGCTAATGCACTTCGTTAAAAGTATGCCGGCGTGAAACGCTGCAGTTCATTCACCTACGTATTTTCAGAAATGAAATTTATATTTGAAATTCACATTCTCTATTCATTAATGTCGGAATTCCCAGCCGTTACTATACCGGTATCTTCCTATGTCAAGAGTGGATTGACCATGTGACCTAAAAATAAATAGGGGTCATCTACTCCTTATGCTGTACCTGTGTACCAAGTTTGGTGTCAATCAGGCAAATAATTCTTAAATATAGGAGTCAATATATTACACTGTCCAGTTCAACCATTGACCTTTGACCATGTGACCTCAAAATCACCAGGGGCCATCTTCTCCTAAAGATGTACCAGTGTACCAAGTTTGATGTCTGTCAAGCAAAAGGTTCTCAAGATATTAAGCGGACAGTATACGGTATTCCAATTTCCAGTTTAACCCTTGACCTTTGACCATGTGACCTCAAAATCAACAGGGGCCATCTTCTCCTGAAGATGTACCAGTGTACCAAGTTTGATGTCTGTCAAGCGAAGGGTTCTCAAGATATTGAGTGGACAGTATATTCCTATGTCCAGTTTGACCCTTGACCTTTGACCATGTGACCTCAAAATCAATAGGGGTCATTTTCTTTTAAAGATATACCAGTGTACCAAGTTTGATGTCTGTCAAGCAAAGGGTTCTCTAGACAATGAGCGGACAGTATATTCCTATGTCCAGAGTAGATATCCCGTGAGGATCCGGGTTAGAATAGGTCCTCAGCACCCTTGCTTGTCATAAAAGGCGACTAAATGGGGCGGTCCTTCGGATGAGACCGCAAAAACCGAGGTCCCGTGTCACAGCAGGTGTGACACGATAAAGATCCCTCTCTGCTCAAAGGCCGTATGCGCCGAGCATAGGCCTAAATTTTGCAGCCCTTCACGGCAGTGGTGATGTCTCCATATGAGTGAAAGATTCTCGAGAGGGACGTTAAACAATATTCAATCAATCAATCAATTCAGAGTAGATTGACCTTTGACCTGAAAAACAATAAGGGTCCTCTCCTACTCATAACCAAACCACATATGAAATATCATTACGATCAAGTGAATGGTTCTCAAGATATTGAGAGGACAACATGTGGTCTACCGACCGACCGACAGGTGCAAAGCAAAATGCCCCTCTTCTTTGAAGGGGGCATAAAAAATCGCTCGTGTCGTTTTTTTTACGAGATGGACTTAATTTTGTGATCTTTTACATTTTCTGGATCTTTGTACAAAAGGGAATATACTAGTGGTATAAAAACTACACGAGACAAACTTATGTGGTAAAAAGCTAGCAGAATTTTTAAAAAGAATATTATCTATCAGATTATACTAACTGATAAAGAAATTCTGTTATAAAACACAAAAAATAGCACGTTTTAAATCTTGAATAAAATTTTAATTGGTTACCATGGCAACAAAAAAAATATATAGATAGATCAGGGAATGACCTGTCCAATATTTTTTCAGAGAGCTACAGTTCTGGTGGAATTATTGCTTGCAAAATTTAATTTGGAACTCGGTATAAATGATTTTATTATTTATCTAATTCAGTTGAAGATATCTTTAATCATTTACAACGATTTTGTATAAGGAATTAATTAATGCGCGCATCAATTTCTTCAAAGACAGCAACAATTCAATTGAAGAGATCATTATATAATTCAATCGTGGAAATGTTGAATTGAAGATATTTCTAATCATATAGATGCTCCTTCTAAAAGAATTATTGCACGCATCAATTGAATTTTAAAATGATCATTAAATCACATGTTGAAGAGAGCAATAATTCAATTATTACGCGCAATAATTGATGTGCGCTTACAGTTCAATTGAAGAGAGCAATACTTCAATTATATTGCGTGCATTAATTGAATTGATGCGCACATTGATTTAGTTATTGCTCTCTTCAATGGAATGGTACAGTGCGTATCGATTCAATTGTTGACATCATCATTTGAATTATTATAGCGCTCGTCAATTCAGCAGAATAATTAATGCTATCGATCAACAATTCAGTTAATTCACGCAATAATTCAGAATCGAAGATATTATTAATTATTGGAAGAGATTTTTAATACCAATGTTGTGCATGCATATCAAATGAATTGATGTTATCTTCAAATAATTAAAGATATCAATTATTTTCTATTACAGATAAGGGGTGGGGGGGGGGTGGAGGACTTGTTACCACTTTTAAAAATATAAATATGAGAAATCTCTCTCTTTCTCTTTGTGTGTGTGGGGTGGGGGTGGGGTGTTCGTGCGTGTTTGTGAGACAACTACTACCCCCTCCCGCTTTCATGTTCGAGCAAATAAGGGTAGACAATATGCAATCGTGAATTCAAATTCAAATAATCTTTGTTTTGAGTCGGACATGGTATATAACAATACAACATTAGCTCTAAAGAGCTATTTAGCGACCCTTTCGGCTTGTGCCCTCTTTGAAAAACGACGCTACGTGATATGGTCGATACATCCATCGAATATGACCTAGATCGACTTAACAAATCACGAAGAAAACCTCGCGCATGCGTTACCGGAAAAAGGAAAACATGGCTACGAAAAGTTCGTTTACGCAGTTTTTCTCTCGGGACAAAGTAAGTAAAAACGAGATGGGGAACAATTTTTTATCTTTTATTTGGTGGTTAATAAATCGATGTTTCAATGTCTTGTATGAGGAGAAACAAATATGTACACCAGATCAGAAATTACTTCGTTAAATACTGTGCAAGGAGTTTGTTTACATCGAAGTGTGCTTAACTTTCACTTCATCATTGTAAAACTAAATGAGAAGTCGGTTTTGATTTTGTGGCATTGTAACACTGAGGTTGTCTAGAATTATTGATAGGATTTTTGAGTATACGTATTGTGTTATTTGTGGTTGTCTAGACTTACGGATGTAATATATTACATATATATATATAAATAAACTACCTACTAGCGCGTATAGCACCTAGCACACAATACTTCGAGTAGGTCTTATTTCTTGTAGAGATAACTCATTGGTGTTTTTCTCATAATTTTCTAATGGCTGGCTCATAATTTTCTAATGGCGTAGTGTGAAGTTATATATAGATTTTAGTCCATGGGCTGATCTTGTTCACTTGTGTTAAGTGTTAGTGTGACCAAAGTCATACACTAGATAACATGGCAATATACATGTATTCACTTATGATTTAATCCAATGACAATTCATCTCACCAGACATGTATTCAGTGAATCACACTGTGTATTGTTCATAATATGATCTTATGATTTAATCCAATGACAGTTTGTCTTATATCAGACAATTTTCAAGCTCTTTATTAACACTTTATTTAGAATTGCCCAATTTAACTATGTAGATTGCAGGGCTTGAAGCTAACTTTTTATGTCACCAGTCCAGCTGGATTGATGCGGTATAATTTCAACCAGTTCGCAGAAAAATTTACCAGTCCAACCGAGTTTTCCAGAAATAATTAAACATATCTTGTTAATGTTATTAAAATGAAATTTAACTCAATATGCCTCAGACAATATTGTAACACTTATTTGGGATTTATAATTTACAAATCAGATTCGTCTGATATCTATAGATCGAAGCATGCCAAATGTGTGTATAAGATTTCTTAAGGATATTTCCCAAAATGATGCTTTAGAAAATTAACCAGTCCCATTGGATTGACTAAAACAAATGTCAGTCAGTCCGCCAAACTTTTAACCAGTGACAGACTGATGGGCATATGTTAATTTCGAGCCCTGGTTTGTTTCAGAATTATACTGGTATATGAACATACTTTCTTATAAGGCCAAAATAAAGTATATGTGTGTTTCCAGTTTCTTGACCCTACCGACTTATTAGCTGCCAACCCTAAAGATTTTATTGACAATATATAATGATAAAATAAAAATATGCAATTTTCAAACTGCAATTTTTTTCTTTTCACATTCAAGTATTTTGTTCAACCTACCTAGTACCTAGGTTACCCTACCTAATTTCATATATCATATAATTAAGTTTTTCATTATGACAGAAGCTCATTAGGCCAATTCAACTTAATTAGTAGATTATCATCCAGGGTCAGCAAAAAGTATGGGGTGGGTGGGAGGATTTTAATTTTTATTTTCTGAGAAAAATATTAAAGACAAACGATTTTTTTAACAGATGCGCATCATTTAATGCCAGGTGGATATCAATCTAATAGTATGCTATTTTCACAGACAAATTCCAGGTTAAGCTTTAATTTCAAACAGAAATATACCTAACTTCTTCAAGATTTATGTCTGTAAGAAAACGCGAGAAATTAAGAAAACCAAATAGATCTATTTTCTTCACGTGGCTTTACCGGAAATGTAAACAAGAAGTGTAAATACCGGAGTCGAACATGAAAATATTCCGGAAATCGCAAGTTTCGCAAAATAAAAAAAATTCGAGGCGGGCCAATTTTTGAGGGGCGGGCAGGGATGATAATCTATCATTTAAGTTGAATTGGCCTTATAGAGAGTTTATTATTTGTTTTGAAAACAAAGGCGTGTTATTGTATATGGGGTTTTCAAAAATAAATGAATATTGCTTGATCCAAGTTTATTATATATATATATATATTATCACATCTCAAGTTATACTTTAGGTAAAATGTGTCATATATATAAAAGTTAAAATTTGTGATTGTACAAAATGAAGATGCTTTAAATTACAAAATTAACTTTTCACTGGTTTGTTTGTTTACATAAAAAGACTCAAGTCTTTGTTTATGTAACACAGAATCAAAGCTAAAATATTGCTCTTATTCTTGCATTAAGACAGTCCAAATTTTGGTTGTCAACATTAAATGAGCTAAATTTTTTGTTTTTAACATTAAAAAATCAAAAACATTTCTTTTGACAAACGTGAACCAGTCCCTTTAATATATTTGATAAAAGTTATTAAAATGCATTTTAATGTATGTACTGTGTTAGTGTATGTTAGAAAGTAGTATGATAATATCTTTTCAAAATGTGAATGGGTTTAGGAATAATGTAAATGACATTAAGTTGATTAGAACAATTACATTCCTACATTCTGAACATGGATTTGTTTATGGTATGACATAACTACAATCAGTTTTTTGTGGTGTTGTCACAAAAATTGTTGTGTGGGTTGGTCTCTTGGTATCCTTGTATGTAGTTAAGAGGAAATGTGACAAAAATCAACGCAACTGTTTCCTGATCACTTGTAATATCATAGAAGAATGAAGTGTGTAGAGTAAAATTATGTATGAAAAAAAGCCTATCCTCCAGATTTTTTTCTTCTTTACATGCTGAAAGTACACATATGTTTAATACTTGTGATCTGTGCATAAACTAGGGTGTAGCTAGTGCTGAGATTGCATAACATTTGCAAATATTTAATAATTATGTAACTTTTACTAGTACTTTTGTTGGTGAGACGTTACATGTTCTGACTTGTGACCTCTATCTTTATTAGGCAACTTTTGATACATAATTTCTGCATTTTGTCTTGTGTGGATGTTCATTTGTCTGGTCTCACTTTGCCACTCTATGTGACGTGTTATTGACTTGTACTAGGATAGCATGTAACAGATTTTGTTAAATCAGCCTAATTTGGGAAATGCCATATTTCTTGAATTAGGAAAATTTTATTGACAAATTGATGACATGCGGAACAAAATGACAAATCAAGTTATGCATAATATTAACTAAAGGTTTCAAATTCATGTTGATTTTTATAGTACATGTATTGCCATAAATTCATAGTATTATAAGCCTGAAGTCAAAACAACCCATGGCAATTGGTTTCGTGTATCATTTTTTGAAGTGTTCACAAAATGGGGTAAAATTAATTAGCCTATTTTTATTTAATTGGGAATGGGGCCCAATATCGGCCCATGAGAAGGTACTGAAAGGTCCCTGTTTAAATTTTACCCATTGTCCCACCCTTGCTTCATTTCCACACGCTCTCCCCCCACCCCCCTCCCAACCTGTGGTGATTTTGATCTGCTGATCAATGTAACATGTATTGTAATTCATTTTCAATGTATCTCTAAAAGTAAATCATGAAAGGCTTTCAACTAAGAAAAAGAATTAAGTAGATTTTGAGGCATGTCTTGATATGAACATGGAAATGCTGGACAATTTGTTTTCTGGATTGGGATGTTGGCACATACAGTGCCTGGGAAAGACAAACAGTTGGGGCCAATTACCTTATTTATGATAAAATGGTGGGGCCATTCTGAAATTTATTGGGCTGAAAAAGTGTGCATTGAGGCCATTTTTAGATATGCTTTTATGAATGATCATTATTTATTACTGTTTGAAAAAGCATCTCTGATAAAATTTAAAGTGGTATGTAATTATCTCAGTTGCTAACCCTCAACAAAACTACATCATATGGTCAAACATTGGATGAAATTTGACAATTTGACACACCTCAGACGATATATCAATGGTTGTGGAAAATTACCGATATATTCAATAACTAATTGAAAAATGATGCATGCACATAATTTGCTAAAAATGTGCAGGTGCAGTGCATGATTATTGCCTTGCACCATTTTTCGGCAATGTGTACGTATGGTGCAGTCCCTAATTCCTATGCCCTGTACATGTATCACAATTTTTTTTTTATTAGTAAATCATGAATATTAGCCGAGACACTTTGGTAGGTTACTGGTTAGAACACTTAACTGATAAATCAGAGGTCCTGAGTTTGATGCAATCTGGTCATATTAAATGTTCTTTTTATAAGTATGTTCATTTCTTGAGTGACTGATGGCATTGATGGAGGAATATACTTTCATGAGTACTCTATAGCTATGATAAGAATAAGGAAATGAAAAATATGAATTTTCAGGCAACAGATTGGTCGGAATTTTTTTTTTAAAGATATATACCACATACACCCAAAATCAAATTACATTTAATCCTTTTATAGTAGGATCACTCTACTCTTTGGTAGAGGAAATTGGGAAATGTTAACAGATGAATGGGTATTTTAATTTAGCTTCTGTTAAATTACTTTTGTACATGTATACACTTGTGTGTGTGTGTGTGTGTATATATATATTGAGTACATTGCACATTCAGTTATTTTATTTATAAAGATGATTATTTCCCTTTACATTTAAACAATGTCAAGCTGAATAGATAAAGATTTCAGAGAAAGTGATGAAGAAAAATTATAAAACAGTTATCTCTGAAATGATTGGAGAGTTTCCCAGAATGTGGTAAGATTTGATAAAACTGTGCTCTTCTGGGAGTCGAGTTCTGTTAGTGGATGTAGTGAGAGTAGTGTGAATAAGCCTCTTCCTGTGCAAGTGTGAGAGCTGGTGACAGAGGAATGGGGACAGGCTATTCCGCTGAGGCTGTAGGTATTTTGTACAGTAAGTTTTCACTGGTATTGTAACACACACATACACACCTCTTTGTTAAGAAAAACATTAGGATTTATGACATTTTGCGGAAATGTGTCAGAATCTTGAAAGTGCATGGATGTCTCGACCACATGAAAATGATTGATATGCAACAAGTACATGAAATGAATTTGAATTCTGGTTCTGTAAATATTTAGTGACTTGAATCATAGTTTTAGGATGAAAAGGTTTATCTACCTAAGGGAATTTTCAGGATTTTAATTGTTATTTGCAGTGATTTTGAATTTCACACATGCACTATGATACTGTAAGAAATACTATATGAATTTTATCTTACATCTGTTTTATATTTGTACTTCGTAAGTTCAGTACTCACAGTGTGTTATTGAAGATTAAAATCAAGCCATCCTATATTGTATCAGTGATAAGTTAGGAAAACAGCAGGCATCGAAAAACTGTTCCAAATCATTCATGGAATGCAGCTGTTTTTAGTTTCCGCAGTTTTTCTGTTGCTGTCTGCAGTTAAACTTGAGATAGATATTATAATTGTATTGATGAGGTCCTGTGGGTGAAAGTTTATTTTTCTAAGTAGACATGTAGGATTATAGGAGTCTGTTTCTTCCTGTGGCATATGGCACTTGCATGATTATAATTCTGAGTCATGAAATAATGTTTTAACGCATTCAAGTGCACATGTCGATTCACGTTACAGAAAATGAAAAGAGACGATCCCCTTATGAGATGGGCATACTATTAATCAAAACTCCTGAAATTACAACCTCATGGCTAACATACACATGTATAATTATCACTAATTGCACATATCCCACATTTGAGTCTGTTATACTGTATTTGAATCTTTGTTACATAATCAGATAAATATTCAGAATGTAGATGTCATGAACATGATTTGAATCCAAAAGTATCCGGTAATTGGCCAGAAATCAACTATAAAAAGCTTCGTTCTAAAGTACATGAGCAGGAAGTCTTTCTGTGTGAATGCCAACAATCCCTATGGTTCATCTTCTTGATGATTTTTTGAATGGATCAAATTTTTTCATATCATTTAGCATCATCAGTCTGATAAATAGTATTCTGGATCTGGATGGTCAGTTTTTACTTCAAAACATTGAAATTCATTTAAACTTAATTTTTTGTTTCTTTAATCTGGATAGTACATTATATTTATTTTAAAAGATCAGGCTCCAACAATGAATTAGTGCTTAATTCTTTTAATTTTTTTTTTTATTTATTTATTTTTTTTTGTTGCTTTTAGTACACACAGTGTATTGTTTTGTATATTAAACCTATTGGTAAGAAATTATACATCTGAAATGTTAACAATACCATGATTTAGGGCTGAAACGATTCACCGAAATATTGATACTGTTCAATATAAACGCTCGATTCAATGTTCGATTCATTGCCTCGATTTTTGGTTCAATACGTTTATTACAAACGGGGTCAGTAAAATACATTAGTCTCTGCCTGTACATATATTCCTACCCTGCATGAGGGACAAAATAGCATCGAATAATGTTCAAACTGTTGTTTGTCTTGAGGTTGATGAAAATATTAATAAACTTTAATTATCAGTTTAAACTACAGCGAACATATCTCACCGTTTTGCAATTTGGAAACATTTTGCTTTAAAATTATGATTTTGAATTTTGATAATTAACTTTTTCTTCAATGTTAATATTGGTTTCTTCTGTAAATTGTATTGTATTGAAAGTATTGAATCGTGGCATAAGTATTGCAATATGTATCATATCGTGAAGGAGGGCATATCGTTTCAGCCCTACCATGATTTATGTAATAAGGTAGATGATTAATGAGTATATCATGTTGTTTTAAATGTGTTACAAATAAAGGAAGAATGGGTATTTGGTTGCATGTTCATATAAAACTCTAACAGTTAGATGTGAATCAGTCGTTTCCGAACACTTTATTTATCCGATTGATTTTGTGAAACCAGTTTTTGGATTAACGAGATTTCACTGATACATGTATGAATAGATGTTCATACATGTATTTATGAATATCATGTGTTTTTATCATTTTTTTTAAAAAAAAAAAATTATATTTAAATCAATGATAGGAGGCGACTGTCATTTAGAACATTTTCTTTTACAATGATAAAACCATATTTCATTTAAGATGTTTAGATCAACCCTCTCCATACATAGATAAATATTACTAGGTTTGATTCACACTGTTTTAGTAAACATAAGCTTAACATGAATGAACTGAAGCATTCATATAAATACTGATATGCTGGTGTATTTTTGAATTGCAGACTTTCCGTCCCAAAAAGAGATTTGAACCTGGGACCATGAAGTTTAATTTACACAAACAGGCAAATGCTTCGTTGAATTCGGGGATAGATCTAAAGGAAGTGGTCAAACTGCCTCCAGGAGAGGACATGCATGATTGGATAGCAGTACATGGTTAGTAGTAAAAGTTTCATTAAATGTGTATTATTCAGATTAGTACAGTGCTCGAGCTGGGCTTCGCCATTTTCGCCAATGGCGAATTTTTTTCAAAAATGGCGAAAAAAAATTGAAAGTGGCGAAAATCCCTTTTTGCAATAAATTGTATTTTTAATCCTTTGTCAGTGACACATTATCACCTGTTTGTTTATGCAGTCAAAATCTGTTTATTCAGTCAACGCGTGCGACCGGAAATCTCGCGTCGCTCCAGTGCACACAGAGCTGGTCACAGCCTCAGGTAATTTATGGCTGCAAAAAAGTCGGTGATTATGTAATAAAGTACATCGGACAGCTGTTTACCCTGCTGTGGTCAATTGTTTAACATTTAAAGTCGTATTCATTATCGTGTTATCATCTCCACATTAATGTCAATTCTTAACCAGAGAACCGACCGGTAATTAAATTGGCCGTATTATTGTGTATAATGTATACATGTATATGAATACATCAATTGTTTGTTTTTACGGCCAAACTTGTTGATTACAAGATTTTGATTTTGATGTGTTTGATTTTAGTTCGAATATTTCATAAACAATGCGGTCGGTCACCATTGATATGGACATAGCAATTTTAATAAATAATTTTCTTTGAAGTTCGGTGCGCAACAGTATAAAAATGCTAATCTCATAAGACTATGCACCCCATTCTATTTTGACACTAAACTTGTAGCTTCTGACCCTAGTCAGTCTAAAATTAAACAAGAGATGTTTGTAAAACACATATGCCCCCCCATGGTGCAAAATTGAAAAGGGTTATACACACACACATCATTTAATTGAGAGTAGTATCATCAATTCAAAATATTCAGCAGACAATATCTTCCTATGTCAAGAGTGGATTGACCATGTGACCTAAAACTCAATAGGGGTCATCAACTCCTGAAGATGTACCAGTGTACCAAGTTTGATGTCTGTCAAGCAAAGGGTTCTCAAGATATTGAACGGACAGTATATTCCTATGTCCAATTTGACCCTTGACTTTTGACCATGTGACCTTAAAATAATTAGTAGTCATCTTCTCCTGAAGATGTACCAGTGTACCAAGTTTGATGTCTGTCAAGCAAAGGGTTCTCAAGATATTGAGCGGACAGTATATTCCTATGTACAGTTTAACCCTTGACCTTTGACCACGCGACCTCAAAATCAATAGGTGTCATCTTCTTTTGAAGATGTACCAGTGTACCAAGTTTGATGTCTGTCAAGCAAAGGGTTCTCAAGATATGGAGCAGACAGTATATTCCAATGTCCAGTTTGACCCTTGACCTTTGATCATGTGATCTGAAAATCAATAGGGGTCGTCTTCTCCTGAAGACGTACCATTGTACCACGTTTGATGTCTGTCAAGCAAAGGGTTCTCAAGATATTGAACGGACAGTATATTCCTATGTCCAGTTTGACCCTTGAACTTTAAACATGTGACCTCAAAATAAATAGGGGTAATTTTTTCTTGAAGATGTACCAGTGTACCAAGTTTGATGTCTGTCAAGCGAAGGGTTCTCAAAATATTGAACGGACAGTATATTCCTGTCTAGTGTGACCCTTGACCTTTGACCATGTGACCTCAAAATCAATATTGGTCGTCTTCTCCTGAAGTCGTATCAGTGTACCAAGTTTGATGTCTGTCAAGCAAAGGGTTCTCTAGATATTGAATGGTCAGTATATTCCTATGTCCAGTTTGACCCTTGACCTTTGACCATGTGACCTCAAAATTGATGGGGGTCATCTTCTTCTGAAGATGTACTGGCATGCCAAGTTTGATGTCTGTCAAGCAAAGGGTTCTCTAGATATTGAATGGTCAGTATATTCCTATGCCCAGTTTGACCCTTGACCTTTGACCATATGACCTCAAAATCAATAGGGGTCATCTACTCCTTAGGATGTACCAGTGTGCCAAGTTTGATGTCTTTCAAGCAAAGGGTTCTCAAGATATTGAGCGAACATTATATTCCTATGTCGAGAGTAGATTGACCCTTGACCTTTGACCTTTTGACCTGAAAAACAATAGGGATCCTCTTCTACTCATAACTAACCCACATATGAAATATCATTATCATCAAGTGAATGGTTCTCAAGATATTGAGCGGACAACACATGGTCTACAGACCGACCGACCGACAGGTGCAAAACAATATGCCCCCTCTTTTTCAAAGGGGGGCATAAAAATATCTATGTTTGGCTTTACAGTCAACCCTACCTGCTCAAACATCTGATTCTCTCCAAATTGCAAAATCTTCCATACAAAAACGGAAATTTAATAGGGAATGGTTGAGATACGACTCTAAATTGGGCTTGATGTTTTGTGACATCTGCATTTCGGCCAATGTACACAATGTTTTCACTGAGGGATGTAGCATCATGAAGTTTAAATTTATATGATTTATTATCTGAATTTTGATTTCCATAATAGAATTTATCAAACAAATCAACTTCTTATTATTTCAAAAAGAAATGTTTAAGTATGGTAGCTGGATATGATTAAGTAATGTAACTGATTCAAAATGCTAAAATAAGTGTAATGAATAAAATAATATATACTATGATGGAAATAATTGTAAAGCATGTGATTATTTGTGCTGCGCCACTCCCCGAAAAAGTGGCGAAAGGGAATTCTGGTCCAGTGGGAGCACTGGATTAGTAACTGAACTCATTACCATAAGTGGATTTTTCACTCACATGATGTTACAACAGGATATAGATATAGATTGTATAGTGATAAACAAAAAAATTGTACAGATACATGTACAGGATTTTTCTCCTTTCATATGGTTGAAATGTCATTATTTACCAGTAGTGAGTACAATAAAAAGATCAACCACTAAACACTTGACAGAGATGCTTAACAACAGAGTAATTACAAATATTCATGTAGGATTTTCTATGCGGTAAAATTATTACATCATTGAATAAAATAGCTTAATTATAAATCAATACCACAAGTTAAATCAAATTACTGATAAATTGTATATATCAAAAGATTTGATGTAATCTGTTTGTATATGTTTGTACTATCTATTGTCTACTTTACGTCCTTTTAAATTCATTGTTCTGTAATGATTGAAAAAATGTTTAATGTCATATATAATATGCACATGTTCTTAATAAATTGATACTGTAAAATTACTTAGAATGAGAAGTGTGGGGAAAGACTCTGTAGAATGTGTATTTTACACTGTACGCTGTGTACACCCTTGTATACACTTGTAGCCATCATATCCAAATCAAATTAGGCATGCCATCAGTGTTCACAGCTCAGCATTATAAGTAACAGTAACCATGGTCCGGTACCAGATTTGTCTGCCCTTCTTGTGACTCATGTAGGCTAAAGTATTGTGTAACTTTTATAATTAAAAGATATTAAAATGCAGATTTTGATAATTTATTTTGATTTAGCATGTTTAAAGAGAGTCATCGTCCTTAATGATTCTCTCAATTTTTTTTTTACAACATCAATAACATCAGATTCTTCATCTAAAAGTTAGATCACCAGGTGCAGGGTGGGCATCTGATGATGTACCAGGTAAACCTCCTAACTTGTTCATAAAACAATTTTCTAATGAAATTGGATTCTAGTTTTTAACCTGGACTGTTATGGGTGAACTGGTGTTGCTCAACTGACTGAACCAAAGGCTCATATGAGCTTTTCTGATCGAAGTTTGTCTGTTGTCTGTCGTCAGTGTAAATGTTTCACATTTTCATCTTCTTCTCCAGATCCATGTACTGGTCCAATTTCAACCGAACTTGGCAAAAAGCATCCTATGGTGAAGGGGATTCAAGTTTATTCAAATGAAGGGTCATGTTCTTTTAAAGGGGAGATAATCACAAAAATAGGGTGGGTTCATTTAAAAATCTTCTTCTCAAGAACCACTGGGCCAGAAAAGCTGAAATTTACATGAAAGCTTCCTGACGAAGTGGTGATTCAAGTTTGTTAAAATGATCCCCTGGGGATATGTTGGCTACAATAGGGGATCAAAGTTTTACATGCTAATATATAACGAAAATCTTGAACAAACTTCTTAAGAACCGATGTCTCCATATGAGTGAAATATTCTTGAGAGGGACGTTAAACAATATTCAATCAATCAATCCTAATAACTACTAGGCCAGAAGACAGAAGAGTGGAGATTTATGTAAAAGGTTCCTGATATTGAGTAGATTCAAATTTGTTCAGATCATGGCCCCATGGGTAAGGTGGGGCCACAATAGAGGATCAAAGTTTTTTTTTTTATTTTTTACGTGCAGATAAATAGGAAAATCTTTTCCAGAACCACTTGGTCAATTTCAGTCAAATGTGGAACAAATTTTTCTTGGATGAAGGGGATTCAAGTTTGTCAATATCAAGAGCCATGCCCCCTTCAAAGGGGAGATAATCTCAAAAATGCAAAAATAGGGTGGGTCATTTAAAATCTTCTCAAGAACCACTGGGCCAGAAAAGCTAAAATTTATATGAAAGCTTCCTGACAAAGTGGAGATTCAAGTTTGTAAAAATCATGACACCTGGGGTTAGGGTGGGGCCACAATAGGGGATCAATTTTTTACATGCGAATGTATAAGGAACCAAACTTGACACAAAGCATCATTAGATGAAAATTGTTAATATGAAAGACCATACCCATCTACAAGGGCATATGGTAATTAATGAATTTGTAGTCAAGTTTAATAATTAAGCTTGATATTTAATAAATTTTTAGTCGTTACCTTTGAAGATTTTCCTGAACCAAGCTATAAAGTGTATAATGATAGTTTTGCTCAAGCTTAATTTTGTTTATTGGTAGGAACTGCTGCTCAGGTGAGCAATGTGGCCTATAGGCCTCTTGTTTCATAAATCTAAGATGAATTTTAATGGCATAATGGACAGACTATATCTTTGAAATTAATGGATCCTCATGATTATTTGTCAGTCCCCTGCTGATGGTATGGTTGAATACTGTATGTATTGATAGATGTACTGTGAATTTTGTGCAATATCAAGTGTGTAAATCCTACATTCTATCATAAGAAATACTCAGAATTTTGTATATGTCTGATTTGAAGATTTTTCTGGTACCATGCAAGCATGTCTATATTTAGACAAATTTATATATTTTTAGAAGCTTGCTGTGCAGTGTTAATTAATGTATTTGTACAGACAGATAAAAGAGCTGAAAGAAATCTATATACATTGATTTTGCCTCGGAATAGAATGTTACTCAGTCATTTGATATGAAGTCTAACCTTGACCCCTAAATAAACCCAGTTCCTGATTTATTGCACTGGTAACCTTTTCGCCGCTTAGAATATCCTTTTCCTCTTCGAAGTCGGGTCATGTCATCTGCTGAAAGCAAGCCATTTTATTTCATGTCATTAAGGTCATTCTTAATTTTTTTTTGAATATCCAAATCTGTCCTAGTCTTAACTTTTATCTCTGCTTTTTTATTTTTTATCAAATAGCAGTTTGAACCTAAATTTCGTTGTATTTTCAATTCTCGAGAGGGACCTAAACGAGATACAATCAATCAATTTAACTGAATAGGTTTAAGTAATAAACATGATATATGTGCAATGTAGTTGGACCAACACAGTAATTATCTAACCATTACGCCAAAATGAAATAAATGTATGATTCCTATTTCAAGTCTTTAAAAAAAATAGGTAGTGTAGGTAGGTAATAACATTTTATTTGATCATTTTCTTTTCCTTTTGCAACATTTTAAACATTGTATAAGTTAGACAACACTATTCTGTCCCACCTCAAATGAATCTGACTACAGGGTTGTCACTACATATTAAATACCGTAATTTATATCAGAAATAACGACACCGAATTCACCAATGTTTGCAATGATAGAGAAGAGTGATATGTACGCAGGATGAGTATATGAAAATAAAATCAGTTTTCTAGTTAGGTTTATTAGGCCTTCTGCAGAAATATTTCAGGTAACATTGCTATCCATGGGCTTGATCAACCCGATTTGAAAACCAGTAATTCAGATTGGCGTCAGCCATCGGCAAATGACCGATAAATATTCAAAATGGCCGACTAAAATTCATCAGAAAGGCCAAAATGGCTTACGGTATAAACTTTTTGTTTTTCGGTCAGTAAGACAGATCATTTGTAGTGCTTACTGGCCACAGGAAAATAACTGCTATCCATTGGTTTGTCATAATAAATGTACTGAATCGATTGTGTGTAATACACATGTAGTAATATTTGTTATGTGCAGCTATCAAGATGAAACAGAAATGGCTAATAGTGATTGACACTGATATGTTATTTCCTGTGTTCTCTTCGTTACAGTGGTGGATTTCTTCAACAGAATAAACCTGTTGTATGGTACAGTGTGTGAATACTGCACAGAACAGACATGTCCCACCATGAGTGGAGGACCCAAGTAAGTGAAAATCAGGGAAGGTTGGATCCACTGACTCAGGGGTGGTTCAACATGGAGGGATGGGGATGGGATGGGAGTAATTAAAAGCTTCATCCAACACTTTGATATTCCAGGTAGTCCTCTGTTACTGTCAGATGTAAAGTTACAATTTGCATTATTAAACTATGAATGTTAAAAAGCATCATTTTGACAGTTTGTGAACTTAATAAGAACTAGATTCAGTTGTATTTCTGTAAAGAATGAAAACTTGTATAGGCACTGGAAGATAGATTATCCCATGCATTCTGAAAACCCACAAGCAGTTTTAAAGTTTATGTATATATCTTTGCCCTCTTACAGATATGAATACCACTGGTGTGATGGTCAGACTTACAAGAAACCTACAGCATTACCAGCCCCTAATTATATCGCGTTACTGATGGAGTGGGTGGAAGCACAAATCAATGATGAAAATATCTTCCCTGTCAAAGTCGGTTAGTACATAACAGTATGGTATTACACAATATGTTTTCCTGTAAAGTAATTAATTCAGAGTCTGAAAACTAATGAATTCATTGAATATTTGAAATAATCATTATCAAGTGCATGAGTTTTTTAGCTAACCTGAGCTGAACGTTCAAGTGAGCTTTTCTGAACAAATTCTGTCCATCATCTGTCAACATCACATTTTTGATTTTTCAAACTTTTCAAATTAACTTTGGGTGAAGGAGTAGTGAAGAGCCATGTCCCATTCTAAGGGGAGATAAATGGGATAGAGTGGATTGTTTAAAATATCTTTACCAGAAAAGCTGAAACTTGCATGAAAGTTTTTTGATATACTGAAGATTCAAGTTTGTTCAAACCATGAACCCCTGTTCTGGATGGGTCTACAATCAGGCTTTAAAGTTTTACATAGGAATATTGAGGTCACAAGGTAAAGCTCAGGGGTCAAACTTCTCCAGATGTAAGAAAATAATGTCCTGGTCCACTATATACATCAAACTTGGTACATTGGTTCCCCCTAAGAAGTGTAGGACTCATTGGTCAGAAGGTCAGGAGTCAAACTACTCCAGAGATAGGAAAAATTGTCTGCTCAATATTTTGAGAACCCTCTGCTCTGCTGGATACAATTTAAACTCTATGCAGTGGTACCCCCTAAGGAGTAGATAATCCCTATTGATTTGGAGATCACAAAGTCAAAGGTCAGGGTCAAGCTACCCTGGACTTAAGAAAATATAGTTCACTCTGTATCTTGTGAACCCATTGCTTGATAGACAAACTTTGTATTGGTATCCCAAATTTTTCACTATCATTGGCATTCTAAATTCGAATTTAACCCTTTTGAATATCCTTTCCACAACATTGGCGTTAAAATGTGTAATAGCCAGAAATAGAGATTGTGACCCCTTGGGCTGGGGGCCCCAGGAGAGGATTTAGCATATGGAATGGATCGTAAGAGGAAGTTGCATCCTATAGGATGTTAAAATTACCAATTTCTGCCTTTATTCAGTATAATTTTATAAATACTCAAATACAAGACAATTGTAGGAGTTTCATGAAAGCATACACATTGTCTAAGTGTGAAAAAAGAGAAAACTCAATGGGAGGTGATAAAAGAAAAGGAAGGGAGAAAGATGAACAAAATTACACCATGAAAGCGTATTTTGTGCAAACTTCTTTTTGGAGGTAATTTGGCCCTATGGTATATGGGTACTAAAGAACCGATCTAGATGCTCATAGAAAAAGAATCGAAAATCCGAAGTCGAATGATATGAAAAAATTAGTAAACATGCATTTTGGTTCTTGAAAAGCTTTTTTGTCATGGTTAAAAACATCATTCTAGTTGATATTAATACAAAAACATTTTGAATAAAAATGATGGTTTGTGAAGATATAGGCTATGGCTGTCCACTTCTCTTAAGAACCTGCATGGTTGATATCTGAAGAAAATACACATATGGTGCATGTCATCTGATTCATCTGAATGATGACAAGAATCCGTATGATGTTCTTCTCAAGAACCACATTGAAAATTGATACTAGGTATGAAAGTATTATCAAGATGTAGATTCAAGTCTATTTAAACCATGCCCTCCAGAATCACAGTGAGGCCACAATTAAGAACGGAATGTACAGGAACAATCTTCAGAAATATTTTTCATTGGTACCACATGGCTACTGATTGTCATTAATATTCATGCACCCTATTGTTAGTGTAAATTCAAGTTTGTTTGATTTCAGGATCCAAGGTGGGGCTACAGTAGGGGTTTGAATTTTTAAACTATTTTTGTTCAAGTTATGGGTACTATGTGTATAAGCAAGGTGACTAAGGTTAGCATTGTGGCCCGTGGGCCTATTTTCAAATACAGCTCATGCTTCATAATTATTTATGTATCATTCAAATTTTAGATATAAATGATATGTTGATTTGATATGAACTCAAATTTTAATACAGACACCTCTTTATGACCTAATCGTGGAAACCTTGTTAATGTATATACATGTACATGTATATTAAGTATTATTGAATGCGATTATCTGTAGATTTTATTTATATTGACTTTGTAGAAAATATTTGGGTTGTTGCATGTAATCCTATAGTTAGTGTATTGTAACTAGGTAATTGCATTGCAGATGATTGAATTTCAGTTTAATTCTTTATTTTGTTATAAATATTACTCCAATACAGGTGACTCTCAATAACTCGAATTCCGCAGAACCATCAAAAAACTTCGAGTGATCAAGAGTTAAAATTTTTTAATAGTATAGAAAATGTGGAAATCAACAATCTGACCAATATGTTTCAAATCTTATACTAACTGATTGCTCAATTTTGCTATTTAGTTCTTATGTAAAAAGTTCTATGCAATACTAGACATACTGACGAAATCAGGTTAGATATGGATTTTATTCATATTTTATGAAAGATGAAATTGATACTTCTTTTATTTATCTTTTTGAAATTTTTGTCCTATGCTTAAAATTATTAGTCGTGAAATTAACATCCTTGTTCAGTGCTTCAATTATCATCTTAATTGGGTTTTACAGCTACAATGACCAGATAGGAAATGGTTGGTTAAATGTCATGTACATAATCACCCAATTAATGGTACATACAGTCTGTGCAAGCCATTTAGAATTAAACAGGTAGAGTCAACATGGAATTGTTTACCTGCTTAATTGACATATATAACAAATATTTGCAAGAGCAAATTATAATGATATAATTGAAACTGGACCTATATTTTACTTTGAGGGATCAAGAACTTCAAGAAATTGAAAGTTTGATTGATTGATTGAATATTGTTTAACATCCCTCTCGAGAATCTTTCACTCATATAGAGACGTCACCACTGTCAGTGAAGGGCTGCAAAATTTAGGCCTATGCTTGGCACTCAAGGCCTTTGAGCAAGGAGGGATCTCCATCGCGCCACACCCGCTGTGATATGGAACTCGTGTTTTGCTGTCTCGTCCAAAGGACAGCCTCATTTAGTCGCCTCTTACGACAAGCAAGGGGTACTGAGGACCTATTCTAACCCGGATCCTCACGAGATCAAGAATGAATTTGTTTAGTTTCATAGAAAAAAAGGAACCTAGACTTCACTTTCAGAGATCGAGAACTTTGAGAGTCACCTGTAGATGTCGAGTCTTATACGTAAGATTAGAGGTGGAATTCATTTTCAGGACCTATACAGCGTAACACAAATTATTTTGCATTAGAATTATCCTCTGCAGCTATATTTTATACACCATGGGCATTTATTTTCACAATCATTCATCTATCATCCCTGTAACACTTCTTCAAATTAAATTACATGTTACAAAATGTGATGCAGGTGTGCCATTTCCAAAGACATTTTTACCAGCTGTAAAGAAAGTATTGTCACGTCTTTTTCGAGTGTTTGTGCATGTGTACATCCACCATTTTGACAAGCTGGTGTCTCTAGGAGCTGTGAGTAGATTGGTTGTTGCCAGGCAACTGTACAGAAATGGCAGTTAGTAGGAATACGTCCTAACAACAGCCCATTTGATCATGGTATTTCTATATAAAATATTGACAAAGGACAATAAATACCAGTGTAATGCGAAATTGATAACAAATAAATGCTTTACTAATGAATGATCAAATGACCTGGGTTATGGACGTTTCTGCTGCTGGCTTTTCTCAATGTTAGCAGACACATGCTCACTTGATGATGTCCTTTATCCTTCCACCAATGCTTTTAGTTCTACCAAAGCTAAAAACAAGCAACAAATGATGTGGAAATGGTAACAGAAACAATAACACTACTATATTTCCACATGATTTGTAGCCCTATTAACTGTCTGTTATTCTCCTATGCATGATGTACTCGGTATCTAACATTTCTGCTGATTCACAGGCATGTGTCAATCTAACTAGTGTAGGAAAACTTTCTGTAGTAGTACAGAACTAGGGATATCACGGGAGAAGAACGAGCCAATTCAAGCTTTTTTCACATTTTTGTAGGTGTACCTTTCCCCAAAAACTATCAGCAAATAGTCAAGAAGATACTGACACGTCTCTTTAGGGTTTTTGTACATGTATATATCCACCATTTTGACAAGTTGGTAGCCCTTAGTGCCGTAAGTATCAGTGACAACAAGAAGTGTTTGTACATTCAGAGTTGGGGGAATTTGACTTTTCATGTATAATAGCTCTCTATATGATGCATTTCAAAATACGAAGAAATACAAGTTCATATTTACATACATGTATATTTCCACATATGTATAGTACACTGCCTGGATACATATCTATTACAAATAGACTAATATTATGTTCACATATATATTATTATTGAAGATAAGGATTTAGCAACATGGTCTTTCAGCAAAAATTGCCTGTTTATATTTATAAAACTGTCCAAGGGATTAAAAAAAAATGGCAGTCTAGTGCATGAAGAAGACAACCATCATTATTTATTTTTAAAAGTACTGCTGTAGATACCCAATTTTTTGGAATTAAAAAAAATTCTTCTAAGTTCTGCCCAGTTGAAATGAGCTCAGCGTTACAGGACGAAATTTCACAACATGGCATTCATTTGTACAATGAGGATATTTTGTTCTGAGTAAAGCACTTCATGATGAATCTGTATGCTTTTCTTAGCTAGATGTATTCTTTTGTTTAATTCTAACCAAAAGGCTTCAACTGTATGATACATGTACAACAAATAGGGTGAAATGGCAAGTTTTTAAAGTAGCTGTGTTGTAGTGGATTGGGTGTACCAGTATGAAATGCACTATGGTCTGTAAGTTTATCAGATGCTGTAATAGACCTATTCAGAGTTCCTTATTGCTTAGCTGTTCATCAGTGAATAGACCTTTAACCTGTACTTTCACAGCAGTGCTAACACTAATGTAAATATACCTACTGTGTGAGTCTATTAGAAGCTAGTGGACTATTGAATAGACTTGTCCTCACTTTACTAGACATTACTCTCTTATTCCAAGCAAGAAGTAGTTTAAAACTTGATGTTACAGTATAAAGGTATATGTGATTACAATGTACATGTACTGCAAAGCCTAACCTTTCATGGTGCTTCTGTTCTGGGTAATCATAATCAATGTATACTTATCATTACAGTAATAACCATTTAATCATGTTGATCAAGTTGTTGGTAGAGGGTTGGTTTATATTATCAGGATTTAGATTTCCTAAATGAATTCTTGGTGAAGTTACAATTACAGATGAGGAAGACTCTTTGTTGTCTTTTATTTCAAGTTCACTGGGATAAATCAAATAGCAATATATTAAAATGTCAAGTTGAAGGCCACAGAAAGAGTTTTTCTCTTTTCATGTGTAAGCTCTTGAATAAAATCTGCCTCATAAGAATATAAAAACAGGTCAGCTAATAAAAGCAACACAATTTGTGCCTATGAGAATTCCAACAAACTGTTGGAAGACCTGATCACCAAAGACTACGAATATATTGTCAATCAGGAACTGGAGCATATTTTTAATATCAACTTCAGAGTACTTGTGTGTAGAATCAGAGTGGTGTTTAAGTAATGTTTTGAATGACTGATCACAAGATATGAATATTTCCTTTTTACATTTTTATTGAAGAAGCAGCTGTATATGATGTATAAAAAAAAAAAAAAAAA
Source organism: Ostrea edulis (assembly GCF_947568905.1). Lineage (NCBI taxonomy): Eukaryota > Metazoa > Mollusca > Bivalvia > Ostreida > Ostreidae > Ostrea > Ostrea edulis. The sequence continues at coordinate 55,877,955 of NC_079169.1, read as the reverse complement.
AAAAAAAAAAAAAAGCCTAGTCTCTAATTCATTGTGAGGAATGGTCATGTAAAGTGTTGAAAAGTTGTTAACATGAGAAAAGTTTTGTGATTTCAAATTTAGAATTTTTTAGAATCCAATTTGATTACACCTAATATATTCGTGAGGACTATAGAGGCTTTGTAGAACATTTACTGGATCCAGCAATGTATCTCTATAAGGGTTTTTGTGAAGCGTAGGAACGGTTCATTCGTCCCATTGACTGGGATATTAAATGTGTTTAAAACTGAAGCATGCTTCTGAAGAATTTCATCTTTTCAAAGGGAACGTGGAGTATAAGTAAGATTACTGAATATGGAATTACGTTAAAAGTTTGTAAAAAAAAAAAAAAAAAAAAAAAAAAAAAAATACAGTTGTAATAATGAATCTTTCAAAGGAAGACAATGTTGTTGCAAGCTTTATCAGCTGGAACCAAAACATATTCCTCATGTAACCTGTAGTATGTAATATGGTGAAATTCACTGTTACGTTCTATAAATAAATAGTTATATTTTATTGTTATTGATAAAAAGTTTTATGTCATCTTTCAAAACCATCTACTCCCTAAGAATTTCTGTGGCATGTATATTTTAGAAATAAATTTCATTTTTGAAAATACATGAGGGTATGAACTGTAACGCTTCACGCCGGCATACTTCATTAAGCGCGTTATATATCAAGATACATACGCTCGTTGTTCACAACTGCATTCATGAAGAAATGACTATTTCAATTGGTGTAGATGTTGAAAGCAGAAACATTAGAAATGTAAAATCAACTTTCAAGCAAATTAAGTTGGTCTCTGGTTTTAAATTGGCCTTGCATGGATACATGCAGTTCATTGTTAGATTAAAATTTTGCGGTTTTGATGATAAAAATCAAAACATTTTTTATGCAATTGTGTTTCTAGGTATTATCTAGAAGTAAAACAGTGGTAAAATAAATCCATTCTAGTATAAAACAATGTACATTTATTTACATAGGGCACATGCTACTGTTTGTGTTCATTACTGTTTCATTATTAAAGATTTATATTTCTTCTTGAGTTTCTGGATGTTGCTATGATATTGATTAAACAATTTTAACTACTTGGTTAACTGAATTAATATGCACTATGAAATCTCTCTATCTCTCTTTCTCTCCCTCTCTCATGATTGTTGAATATAAACGGATATAGAGATCTAGCAATATTTCAGTAAAGAAAACTTTAAATTTTGTCATTTGTTGTAATGTTGTTTTATGTTAAATACTAATGTTTCATTATTTTTAATTTTCAGGAAGCTCATGTAAATACTTGTTACAAACACTTCTATTACTTTGTGACAGAATATAACCTTGTTGACAAGAAAGAATTAGAACCTTTGGTAAGTGTATGTGATTTATCTGACTTATTTTCAGCTCAGTGGAGGAGTTATGAATAAAGTTTTGTTATCTATTGGTTTATTTTCTGCATAAGAGGAATTCAGCATGCCCCCCCCCCCCCCCCCCCCCCCCCCCCCCCCCCCCCCCCCCCAAAGGGTTTTGCCACCTCCTAAAGAGAAAGGATTGAAAGATAGGATCATAAAGATATTTTCTTTTCAAGAAAACTTGGCAAGAGATGACAAGTTTTTGATAGCTTCCTTACAAAAAGTAGATTCTTCTTCCCAAGTTTTCCCATTTTACTTACTTTAAAACATTCTCCTGAAATATATAGTATTTGACCATAGGTAGAACTCCTAAGTTCATAAGATTTCTAACTCTGTAAGAACTTGGTGACTCGGATGAACTATGAGATTTCTAACTCTGTAAGAACTTGGTGACTCAGATGAACTATGAGATTTCTAACTCTGTAAGAACTTGGTGACTCGGATGAACAATGAGATTTCTAACTCAGTAAGAACTTGGTGACTCGGATGAACTATGAGATTTCTAACTCTGTAAGAACTTGGTGACTCGGATGAACAATGAGGCTCATGTTATGGATATTTTTTCATATGGTCAACAGCATCAAATACAATATACATGTACTGTATGTTCGTTCATATATACATATTACTAGTGCACTTAGACTTAGATTTTCACTAAACCAGTGACCTATAAAACCACATAAAGAGTCACATTCTGGTCTGTCTAGGTTATGACTATTATCAAATTATTATCAATCAGTACAGTTTATCACAATTTTGGAGAGTCAATTACTTTGTGGAATGTTTCATATTTATGAGAACATTCAAACAGATAAAGGGTGTTGCAAACTATATGTAACTAGCAACCAAGGGAACCGAACAATGGATTTAATTTCTAATTTAGATTGACATATTAGGTGTACTTATATACATGTATTAAAGAACGAACTGTACAAGGTGTAGAAAAATCTACTAGCACAATTATTTAAGCAACTCCTATGGGTTTTTTAAAACCTTAAATGCTTGCTTCTGAAGTCTGACTTGGTTTAATTTTCTGATACAGAGAGATATGACAGCCAAGATTTGCCACTGACCAAAACAGCTGTAGCAGCACTGAGGGAGAAGTGTAGTTAGGATACTGATTGGCAGTATGGAAAGTTGAACAGTACTCAATAAATTTTGCAAAACATGCTCTACATTTTCCCATTTTCTTCTGGGTATCATCTCTCTGGAAAAATTTGAAGATGTTTGTTTTCATTTTGTGGAAACTGATAGAAAAGGCTAAAATACTGTTACAGTTTCAGTTGTCAAGCTCTTATTGTAAACAATGTACAATGTATTTTGTTTTATCTAGAGGCAGGCAAAGTTTTTGCTGTGAAGGACTGTTTTTGTTGAACTGATTTTAATGGTTTATAAATATTTTTTTACGAGTTTTATCTCTCATCTTTTTTTTTGTCATTACTTTATCATTATCATCTGTGTTCTTTCTATGGATACAGTGGAGAATGAATTGTTTTTACTCTTGCCAACCTCTGAGATTTTATCTGATTTAACAGTAAAAACTTATCAGATGTAAAATGATAATAATGTGCCCTCAAAATTAAAGTATTATATGATTATTGAACCAATGTAACCAGGTTTTCCACTTTCTTTAGAATTTACAAAATTATGTATGATTTATTTTGAGTGTAAGATAATTTTTCTTTCTTAATGTTAATGGTTTTCATCTGTCATAATGGCTCCTTTGTAAATGGACGACTTAAATCATAATGATTTTGTAAATTTTTGTCAAGATTGCTAGGTCATCACAGTAGATGATAAAGATTCTGTAGGAATCAGACAGCATGTTGATAAAGTGTGTGATGGCAACTTAATAATGATTCTGTGATGTTTTCAGTTTATGTTTGTATCTTAGAGAACTGTAAACATCAATCAGATTAAAATCAACTCCTCGATCCGCTCCTTGGTGTAGCAACATTTTAAAAAAGAGGAGCGGATCGAGGGGCTGATTTTAATCGGATTGTGTAAACATGTACATGTAAAGCCGAGTGGATTTGACAATTTCTTGTATCTCAAATTCCATTCCAAACTCATACAAATTTATCAATTTGTTAATTTCTCAAACATGATGTATTCAATAATTACATGTTTTCATATTGGGGTCACAGTCCGTCAGTCCGTCTGTTCATCTGGTTAAGATGTTTTATCACATACTGCTGCTGGATTGATCAGACTTGTGTCTGAGGTAATATACGGAACAAGGATGACTCCAGTTGATTTGGGGACAGATGATCAGGTCAAGTGGGGTGGGTGGGCAAAAGGTGAAAGGTTAACTGGACAAGGGTAAGTGTGAATACAGTATTGGTCTGTAAATCTTCACACATTGAATTTAGATAACATAATGATGGTCCGTGGGGAGTTTAGGTCAAAGGTCTAGTATAAAGGATTAGTCTTTAAAAAACAATTGTGGAAAATAGTTTTGTGGACATATACTAATTTCCTAGCCATCAAGTGGCACCATGGAACTATAGCAATATTTACTACATGTAATATGATTCGTCTCATCGGGGGTATTTGAGTTCCTATATGGACAGCTCTAGTTCATATTTTCCTCAATTGAAAGGGTACACAACTTTTTGTTATACCTTGTATATTCAGGTTACATGCATATTTATCATGCCTTAAATTATATAAACTCCTGTACTTTGTTGATTATTGATATCAAAATACATTCACCAACTGCAATCTTACATTTTTAATTTAGAACTAGTATTAAATAGTACTAATGTCTAATTTACAATGGTAATAAAATAAGTAGTTTCAGGCATGTGGAAAAAAGAGTATTGATGATTTTTTTTATGTACTTGTAATTTTATTTTCTGCAAAGCTATATTTAAAAAAAAAAATCTAAATAAAGATTTTCATACATATAAAAAGAAAATTTTCTTATGTGAAGTAATGCAATGCCAAAAACATTGTTTTCTAGTCATTCAAAAACAGTATCTTTGTACATATGATATTCTGAAATCAAATATTGTAAGTTTTATATATTTCATGCCATTTTGAAGTTTAACATGCTAGAATTTGTATATTAATTGTTTTATATTGGGTGATTTTTTTCAGTTGAAGTACTATTTTCAGTTGAAAAGAATTATAAAATTGAGTTTCTAATCTAAAGTATGGTGCATGTATATTTTCATCTGTAATATGTTTTTGAGGAATGTGGAATGTTTCAGGAAAGGTACTTGTTCTCTGCTTTCTTTGAGGTATCAGATGCAGAGTGATGTGATATCATCTCTTTATGTACATCACAATGTCTCAAATAAATGAAATCTTCTATAAACATGAAATTGTGTTTTCTGTATATCGCAGGGTAATTCTGCCAGCTGCTGTTTTTAATTAATGTACATGTATGCAAGTGACAAATGATGGTTATGAGTAGAAGAAATGTAATCCTTATCATTGAGACAAGGGAAATCACTCCAACGCAAGCCTCCTCTGTCTTGACTGAAACATTCAAACCCTTGGGTGAGATTTTCCTAATCTGATACTTGTGATAAATCCTTCTATTTTTCATCAGCTTGACCATGTGCAGTGAGCTTAGGTTTATTAGACTGATAGAGAATGCAAACATTATTCAAAGTTAGATGTACATTGCAGGTAAGGGTGCATATTGTTTGAAATGAAATAACTGGATTATTTGATTGTGCATTAGTAGAACTATCTGGGTTTATATAGGTATTTAGTAAGTTCTTTCATGTTTATAGAGGGGGTGGGGTGTGTGTGTGTAAAAAATCAGCTGTACATTTTTATATGCCATCCGGGGTCCCAACAGAAAACATGAATGACCATATACATTGTTTTAACTGTTCAAGTGTTGATACCAATTAAATTTAAGATCATCCTTCTAAAACCTGAAAAGTGTCGCTGTATGTCAGATTCCTGAATTCTTCTCTGTATTGGATCTAACACTCATGCATTTTCCTGTGTGTGTTGGGGGGGGGGGGGGGGTAGAATGGGGCCACAATAGTAGTTTGAAGTACAACAGGACTATGTTTACTCATATTATTAAAGTAATTCCACCCTTGTGTGGTTTTAGCAATTAAAGGCATTATTTCATTAAAATTTTGCATGATAGAAATATATCTTTTGGGGGTATTTTATTCAATGGGTATTATAAAAAAAAAATCAGGTAAACAATTTGATATTGAAAAGGTTCATATTTTCTATAAATAATTAATTATCTATTTTAAAGACTATATATTACAAAAATGTTATGAAGGCCAATAACTCCTATGCTGGTATTTCATTATTGTATGACTTCCTTAGTGTCCACAATTAATTCATATTTATAAATAAAGCAGCAGCTTTTTGAAACTGTTGAAATAAAAAATATGCTAAGCAGTTTTTAGCTCACCTGAGCTGAAATTTTTAATCACCGGTTGTCTGTCGTCTCTCTGTAAACTTTTCACATTTTCATCTTTTTCCCCACAATCACTGGGCTAATTTCGATCTAACTTTAGATACATCATCCATGGGTGAAGGGAATTCAAGTTTGTTCATTGAAGGGCCATGCCCCCTTCAAAGGGGAGATAATAATGAAAATGCAAAAATAGGGTGGACTCATTTAAAAATCTTAAGAACCGTTGGGTCAGAAACAAATTTACATGAAAGCTTCCTGACAAGGTGCAGATTCAAGTTTGTTCAAATCATGGCCCCTGGTGGTAAGGTTGGGTCTTAATAGGGGATCGAAGTTTAAAGTGATTTTAAAGGGAAAATCTTTAAAAATTTCAAAAACCACTGGGCCAGAAAAGTTGAAATGTACTTGAAAGCTTCCTTACATAGTGCAAATTCAAGATTGTTCAAATCATGATCCCCTGGGGTAGGGTGGGGCCACAATAGGGAATCAATATATGGGATTACACAGGGAAAATCTAGAGATTTCTATTTCTAGAATTTCTAGAGAACCACTGGGCCAGAAATGTTGAAATTTACACTGCCTGACATACATGTAGACTAGTGCAGATTCAAGTTTGTTCAAATCATGGCCCCTGGGGGTAGGGTGTTGCCATGATGTGGGATCAAAATGTGCTGATATATGAGAAAATCTCGAGAACTATATAAGCTAGGGCTTTTATATTAATGTCTTTCATGTTATGCAATGGTGTGTAATCTAGAGCTTAATTGTAACCTAGACCTGGAAGTTTGACCTACTTTTAATAAAAATCTTACCATTTAATATCTCTTGATCTAATTAAGATATTTCTTTCATATTTTGTATAAAGGTTTCTTATGGCAAGGTCTTCATATCAATACCATGATCAATGACCTTGAGACCTTGGTCTTATCCAGAACATCAAGATCATGTTAGTGATATTGGTATTGTGAGCATCTCTGCTATGTGAATTCATTTTTAGTTATGTTTTGAGCCTTTGGGGCCACAATGTGGAGTCGAAATTTTTCATGGAAATAAAGGTTGATAAAAAAATATTTTTAAAAATCGCAACAGCTAAACAATTGCAGGGTCATGGGGACTCAGGTGAGTGATGTGGCCCATGGGCCTCTTGTTATGTATTTTTGTCATGTTGTTTATTTAAAATGTACGGTTTCCTGATGTTGATATAAGCTTTTGTTTTTGTATGTCTGACATATTTAAAAATCTGGCAACATAAGCAAATGCATATTTTCTTTGGTTATTGATTAATTCAACCTATATTGAGTGGAAATCAATACAACTTTTCTACTTTCAATTTTAATAACTCCCATGAGGTTGGAGCAACCTATGAGGCATGTTAGGATCTAAACAGCTAATTTATAAAAATGAGTTTTAAAAAAGAGATGTTGACTTCTTGATGTCATCTGGAATGTGCTGTAGCCCAGCTGAGTTGGGTTGTCTGTATTTATTAGTCCCCTACCGACGAAGTCGAGGGGACTTTAGGTTTGCGCTCCGTCCGTCAGTCCAGTTTTCTGCACTTTTTTCTCTGTTCTTGCAGATATTTATTTTATATTTGGTATGTGGCTTTGCCATAACAAGTTACAGATCAAGTTTGAACTTCGTCTCAGTCTGATGATTTTTCACTTAGTTATGGCCCTTGAACATAGAAAAAAGCATGAATTATCAGTTTTCTGGACTTTTTTTTGTTGTGCTTGCAGATATTCATTTGATATTTGGTACATTGCTTTGTCATAACAAGTTACAGATCAAGTTTGAATTTCGTCTCGGTCCGTTGATTTTTCACTCAGTTATGGCCTTGGACTTAGAAAAATAGCATGAATTATCAGTTTTCCAGACTTTTTTTGGTTGTGCTTGCAGATATTCATTTGATATATGGTACATTGCTTTGCCATAACAAGTTACAGATCAAGTTTGAATTTCGTCTCGGTCCGTTGATTTTTCACTTAGTTATGGCCCTTGGACTTAGAAAAATAGCATGAATAATCAGTTTTCCAGACTTTTCTTGGTTGTGCTTGCAGATATTCATTTGATATTTGGTACATTGCTTTGTCATAACAAGTTACAGATCAAGTTTGAATTTCGTCTCGGTCCGTTGATTTTTCACTTAGTTATGGCCCTTGGACTTAGAAAAATAGCATGAATAATCAGTTTTCCAGACTTTTCTTGGTTGTGCTTGCAGATATTCATTTGATATTTGGTACATTGCTTTGTCATAACAAGTTACAGATCAAGTTTGAATTTCGTCTCGGTCCGTTGATTTTTCACTCAGTTATGGCCTTGGACTTAGAAAAATAGCATGAATTATCAGTTTTCCGGACTTTTTTTGGTTGTGCTTGCAGATATTCATTTGATATATGGTACATTGCTTTGCCATAACAAGTTACAGATCAAGTTTGAATTTCGTCTCGGTCCGTTGATTTTTCACTCAGTTATTGCCCTTGGACTGCAGATATTCATTTGATATTAGGTACATTGCTTTGCCATAACAAGTTACAGATCAAGCTTGGTCCGTTGATTTGATGCGCGCATTAATTCAGTTATTGTTCTCTTCAGTTCAATTGATGAGAGCATCAATTTCGTAGAAATATTGCTCGCAATAATTAATTTAGAGCTCGGTATAAATAATTTGATAATCTCTTTAATTCAATTGAAGATATCTTTAATTATTTACAATGCTTTTGTATAAGGAATTAATGCGCGCATCAATTCTTTTAAAGAGCGCAACAATTCATTAACAATTGTGGATCTGTTGAATTCTTTAATTATATAGTTGCTTTCTCTAAAAGAATTATTGCTCTCTTCAAATAAATGAAAGTTAGCATTAATTGAATTGAGGAGAGCAATAATTGAATTAATGCGCGCATTAAATCAATTATTGCTCTCATCAAATGAATCAATGCGCGCATCAATTCAATTACTGCTCTCATCAATTGATTTAATGCGCGCATTATATCAATTATTGCTCTCTTCAATTGAATTGTATAGTGTGCACCAATTCAATTGTTGATATCATTAATTCATTTGAAGAGCTCATTAATTCAATTAAAGCGCACATCAATCCAGTTGAAGAATTAATGCTATTGTAGTAATTAGGGCTATACGGACCGTGGATATCGGCCTGGATAGCTCAGTGTTAGAGTACCTGACTAGTAATGCAGGGGTCCCGGGTTCGATTCCCGATCCAGCCAAAGATTTTCTCCTCTCTCCTACATATACTACATTTGGTGCCGTAGACCAGCCCCTGGAACTAACAGGTGATTTCAAATGCCTGCCAGGGGATTAAGATCCTGTGTTGATGTCTTCAGGTGTGACATCTTCGCTAGCCAAGGGTGACGCTCCACGGTATTTCTCTTTTTCGTGGAGCGTCACCCTTGGCTAGCGAAGATGGGATGAATGTAGTGGTCAGCCGGGTTCGATCGCCGGTGGCCAGTTAGCTCAGTTGGTAGAGCACCTGACTAGAGGTTCAGGGGCCCGGGTTCGAATCCCGGTCTGGTCCGTTGCATTTTCTCCCTTCCTGTTACATTTGATGCCGTTGACCACCCCTGGATTTGCAGGTTGTCCTGCTAGGGCGAAAGAACCTGGGTTGTGTGTGTCTTCGAGGGTTAAGACAAATTAAGGAGGGAGGGATGTAGTAATTAGGGCTATACGGACCGTGGATATCGGCCTGGATAAGTCAGTGTTAGAGCACCTGACTAGTAATGCAAAGATTTTCTCCTCTCTCCTATATATACTACACTATCGTCAATTCAATTAGCCTAATACGCACAATAATTCAGAATTGAAGATATCATTAATTATTTGAAGAGATCTTTAAATAAATTGTTGCGCGCATCAAATGAATTGATGATATCTTCAAATAATTGAAGATATCTCCAATTATTTGAGTTTATGTTAATTTGGCGCTCCATAGGTATCTGAATTTTAATCATTAACAGTGATTAAATAGGAATAAAACTCTCTCTCTCTCTCTCTCTCTCTCTCTCTCTCTCTCTCTCTCTCTCTCTCTCTCTCTCTCTATATATATATATATATTATATAAATACATAGAGTATTTTTCTTTTCTCTATTAAATCTATTTACTGATTAAAATTCAGATACCTGTAATTACAATAACTTCATTGCAATTAGGTGCTAATTTGTTGGTTCATTTTCTCTCGCGTTAAAATTATGAGATCCACCACTTGCATATCTATAATTTATGCGGAACCGGAAATTCCAATCTTTGCTGCGTAAGGAAGCTGCGCAACCATTGAAGAGTATCATCGCATATCAGAGACAGCAATAAAAAATTCAAAAACAGAAGGTAAATCTTAAATAGCATGATTTGATTTATCTGTATATACAATATTTATGCTAAATGATTTAACTTGCACTGATAGAAGGCTGAGTTCGTGAACAAAATAATGTCGGAAACATGCAATTATTTAGGTGCTGAGAACTACGGAACAAGGAGAAAAAAGAATTGATAACAAATATGTCATTGTTCTGCACTCCACAAAATATCGAATTTTATTTGCTGTGTTTAAAGCATAAATACTACGCCCTCACCGGGAGCATTATTGTTTACTTTCTAAATCATACTTGAGCTAGGAGTTGCCCTTAAATGGCGGGCTAACTAGGTGTCTGTGCCTCCTAGAGTTGTCTTTCCCGATGTGCTTTAACAGATCACTAAATCCTTGTACATCTTAGAGACATGCAATTTTCTAGTGTGTTGAATATTTTATTATGTTCCCACTTACATGAAATTTGAGACTACAAGAAATTGGAAGTGTTTCTATGTCCCCTAATACTAGTGCTACCCCTTTCTAGTACAGTGTACATAGAATGACCAGCTACCATTCACTGAAATTCTGAAGAAATAATAACATCATTATATTTGTTTATGTGTCATCCAGTCACATATGAAATTAATTATATAGTGAAGATTGATTAGATGTGGTCAGAAAAGAATCTAGGTCATAGCCCCTATTTAAAATGATGTTTCTTCCCCCTCTCCAACCTTAAATTTCAGTGGAGGGTCAGTAGGTAAGTAAAAAGTTTGGGGGGGAGGGGGTTGCCAGCAGAATTTTTTTTAGTATGAAATCTCCATGACCATTAACAAAGCCTGATACCAAAACATCGTGAAGCACTTCATTCCAGGTTTCCTTGTCAAACTCTTAAAGTCAGTTCTTGCTTAAAATTCTGCTTTGATTGCCACGTTTAGCAATTAGAGGAAGATGTTATATTTCGGACAGTACTCCATGTATTTCAGAAATACTCATTATCTTACCACCGCACATAGAGATATTGTACATGTATGTATAACAGTTGATTCGTTGGACACTCGGGTTTCATAAAAAAAAATTCTGCTATTTATGCCACATATAGCACTTAAATAAAGTTAGGTAAAATGTGTAACTATGGACAGTGGTGTTATTTTGGACACATGGTGTTATAACTTTAAACAGTTGGTAAATTCGGTTGCTGCCTTTTATTTTGTGTTTCATTAGCATTTTATGCTCTCTCTTTTTCGGGAAACATTATGCTAATTCATATGTGGTAGTGATTGTGTGTAGAATTTTTATATGCCCGTCATTAGACGGGACATATTATGTGATGGCGCTGTCCTTGCGTCTGTCTGGCTGGCCGTCAGTCCGTCCGGGGTAATGTTTTCCGGACTTTTTTCCTGTAACGGATGCATGTACAACTTTGAAATTTGGTAACAATATCTCCCTCAAGAATTGTAAGAATGAGTTTGCATTTCAGCTGGATTGGTTCATCCTTGACCTACTTTAGGGCTATAAGTAGGTCAGACAATTTTCCGAACTTTTTTTTCATTACAGATATTGCCCTGAAATTTACACATAAGCTTCCTTTGAATCCTTTCAGAACAATACAATTTCAGTGGGATTGATCCATCCGTAACCTACATTAGGACTAAAAGTAGGCCAAAATGTTTTCCGGACTTTTTTTCATTATGGATACAGATATTGCCCTGAAATTTGGTCAAAGGCTTCATCTTGGAGGAATACAAGTTCAGTTTGCATTTCAGCAGGATTGGTCCATCTTTGACCTATTTTTGAGCTAAAAATAGGTCAAACAGTTTTCCGAGCTTTTTTTTTCCATTATGGATACAGATATTGCCCTGATATTTAGTCAAAGGCTTCCTTTTGGAGGAATACAAGTTCAGTTTGCATTTCAGCTGGATTGGTCCATCCTTGACCTACTTTTTGGAAAAAATAGGTCAAACAGTTTTCCCGGGGGCTTTTTCCCCCCATATATATATAGATATTACCCTGAAATTTACTTTAGGGCTAAAAATAGATCAAATGGTTTCCTGGACTTTTTATCGTCATAGATCTATTGCACAGACATTTTGTCACAACCTCACTCTCATTTTAAGGCTTTCCTATTCAGAATGTGTGTTGTATGAATTCAGAGTGCACAATATGCTTTCAGGTTGAATTTCACTGTCCGACGGGCGTATATTGGACTGTTTACGTTACTTTTGTTTAATCATAGGTCTATCAGTAGATCTAACTTTTACCAGAAAATGTTTCAATGGGACTTGAATTTGTCGATCAAACAAAATGGATGCTGGCATCTTTTACAAGGTCATGTATTTAAATCAACCAATTGGAGCTGAGATACACATGCGCATATAATTAGGTGTTTTCCAGTTTGTAAATATATCAAGTTTGGAAATAAGTTTAAATTCAGCTATGCAACAAAAATTGAGAAAGTGCTGGAGAAAATGGTCATTTCATGATTTTGCAAAAAATGAGCTGCAGTGTCTAGTGAAAGGCATGTCTAATAACTACAATCGTAAAAAAAAAAAAAAAAAAATAGAAAGCTGTACTGTTAGGACAAAGAAAGCAGCGTAGTTGTCAGAACATATTTTTAAAAAATTGGGAGTTGGAATACAAATAATTTAGTAATGAATGTTTTTGTGGTAGAGTATATTTACGCATATTATATAAAATAAAAAAAGCATGGAAACCTATTTTCAACCTTGTATCTCAGTGATTTTTTGGGGGACCAAAATGTCACTGATATTCAGCTGTTTCCCCTCACAAAAATTAGCTATTTTTTCCCAATTATATATATATGTTTTCCCAATTTAAAATCTAGGGAAATTAAGGCCATTTTAAACAAAAAGTTACCGTATATTGATCTGAAATAAACCTCAAACAAAAACATTTGTTGTTATTTGATTATTTTATTCATTTTTACCATTTTAATTTACTATGAATGATTTTTCCCAATTCGAGGAAAATGTCGCTAATTTTTCCCTATTCAAAAGGAGGGGTGGTAGTTTGAAAAGCAAAAAAAAATCACTGTATCTAATTGTTACTATGGATTCAAACGGTATACTGAAACACACACAAAATATATGATCCATTCACATGTCTCATGGATTTCTTGCATTATATTTCATCAGATGTGGGCTAGCATGTTTTGTTGTGGGCTCCCAGAAATAACATTTCAGGGGCCCACATGGCTCCTGGACATTTTAGTTAAATGTCATCCCTGCATCATGGCATGCTCTCTTCAAAGGGAAAATAATCAAGAAAATGTAAAAGTAGGTTGGGGTTATTTAAAGATCTTCTTGATAAAAACTAGACCAGAAAAGTTCAAACTTATATGAAAGCTTTCTGACATAGTGTAGATCCCAGTTTTTGAGAATCATGGCCCCCAGGTGTCGGGTTGCAGGGTTGTCACTAGAAATAATTGAAGACAAGTCCTGGACTCGTGATTTATAAGCAGCTTGAGTCCCATGAAAATTTTATGATTCCTTTGTACACATGAAATTAAAGGTAATCATTCGTGACTTGGCCTCGGAGGTCCAATGGTCCATGCCAACAGAATTACTTCCCCGAATCTTATCAAAATCGAACAAATTGGGAATTTTCTTCCAATGTATCGGCAAATGATATCAACTAAAAGAGAAAAAAAGAATAAAGAACATGAGACATCAGGAATCGTTGTACGCTCATTCTAGAATCGTTGTAGCTCTACAACGTGCACTGCTGTGATCTGTACTTTCGATTTAATATCGGAAGTGAACATTTTAGTTAACTCATACAACGTTTGAGACTAAGTAAATTACAGTGTAAGCGGTCTTTTGGCAAGTGAATTGGGAATGTTTAGTCTCAAAATTTGGAAAAACCAACCTTTTTTTTTTGACATTGGGAATGGCACATTACCGTTTATCGGTGCTAGTTATGTATTTATGAGGGAAAAATGCTGAGACTCGATTTGTGGTCTATAATGGACTGTAGTTATTCTTCAGTAAGAAGATCAAATCTCCCCTCGTCCATCATATCAGCCATTTCTGACGTAATATCATTACGTCACAAATTCGAGATTCTTGGAATGCTCCGTCCACCGTAAAATTTTATTGGTTTAAAATATTAATGAATATTTATGAGGGAGTTGTCCAAGGTAGTAGCTCTGATTTTACAGGGAGTAGTCGTCAGATGGGGAAGTAGTGCATTTTCAGGGAAATGGACAGTTTTATGGTACATTCATTTTATATACTATAGAATGATAACTGTAAGGGTATAATAATAACTTATATAGCTTAATATAAAACATATTTTTTTTTTATTCTTACGATAATATCCATTTAGTTTGCAGGATTATAGCTTTAACAAAAATGCTTCCATATTGTATTTGATATTTAAGGAAAACAATTCATTTTTTAAAATATACTAATGGTAAAAAGAAATGCAAGTAACATAGCTCTTAAATTTGGTATCGTACAGTAAAGAAGGAAAACTGGCTATTCACCTATTGTGGTTAGCCCTGTAAAAGGAGATAATTAAGATTACTGGTTGAAAGTTGTATAAGAGTGAAAATATTTTGGACAAGTGAAAATAGATTTACTTGCCTGAAGTGAGATAAAAAGTTAATGTCTATTCCTGTCACGGGTAGGATACGGCCACAATAGCGAATCAATGTTTTGCATGGGGATATATAGTATACAATTATTTCATACCTACTCGGGGAAACAGCCAAAACTATTGTCTCGAGGTAATGGCGAAGACCCGGGAAACTCGTCAGAAGCCGTATGCCGAGGACACTACTGAGGGGCAATACTTCTGACTGTTTCTCTAGTAGGCATGAAATAATTGTTTTATTACCTAATCTGCTAATTGGGTAATAATTTCTTATGTGACCGGGAAACAGTTTGTCACGTGATCGGGTAATAGTAGGTCACTTGATCTGTTTCACCCCTGCTCATTTTGTGTACCTTTCTCTGCAAATTAAAATTGGAAAACAGAAAAAAAAATATGTAATATTAATTTATATTGTAGATTGGTTAATGATACAAATCTTTAAAAATCCTCTCAAGAACAACAGGGCCATGATAACTCATAATATGCAGGCATCCCCAGGTAGTGCATGTTCAAAATGTGGTCCCTAGCCAGGGGGTAGGGTGAGGCCACAATAGGGAATCAAGGTTTTGCAAGGGGAAAATCTTAGTGTAGGTCATGTTGTACATCAAATTTGTTCAAATTGTGACCCCAGACCTGTGATTCTTCCGTCGGAAGACAAAATCTCCCGAATTTGAGCCCCCCCTTCCGTTCCTTCCATTAAAATGTAAAATCTTCCGTCATTTCAAATTTTCAACAACAAAAATTTTCTGAGCGCCATTTTTCGATATTATTAAGGAAAAACCCCGAGACAATCGAAAGTCGTCTATTTCCTGTTATTGATTTTTCTGTCACAGTGACTGCACAGGTAAACGTCAATTAACGAGGGTACAGTAATTACTGAAGCCATTTGAGGAGTTTATTTATGATTACACAGCAATTAGTGATAATAAACAATTAGAGGATGATTAAAAAGATTGTTTTTGGCACACGCTCTGGTGATTAGGAAGTGATACCGACTGTTGAAGTCGGACGATCTTTGATGCTGTTGAAAACTAGGTAAGGAGCAGGTGGGAAAAGAAAGTGAGCACTGAAGATGTTCGTAATATGTGTGGACAGAATGACACAATTGTATTAGAATGGATTATCTCTAACTGAACTGTATATTCAAAGATGGATATGGCAAGACGACGATGGGTGTGCACAGTTCGAATTTTCTCAATATTTATTTACACATGCATGTATAAATAGTACGTGGTCAAGTCTTGTAACATATATTTGTTCACTACACGTTTCACTGGGGGAAAAAACACGTTTTCAGATATGCAATGTAGTTCTTTTATGTGAGAACATGTTCTTTATATTATTTAGCTCACCAGTGCTGAAATCTCAAGTGAGCTTAAATTTGTTAGTAGGCCTAGATCTAATATGTTGGTCAACTTTTCTGAAAAGTGATAATTGTTATAACTTGTTATCTCTGTAATAAATATATAAATATAACAAGTTTTTTTCTTTTAATTGTGGTTTTTAAGGTATTGACCTAAGAATTATCAATGTTCTTAACACAAAAAAAGGAATTATCAATGTTCTCAACACAAAAAGGATCTGATGATTATGAACTCAGACACTTGTAACACAAACAACTACTAGTAGCATGATTTCATTAGCCAATGAACACACAAAAACGGTAAAAAAAAAAATGTCGATAAAAAATCTCCAGTTATCAGACCAAAACTCCAGCTGAAAATTTTCAAATCTCCAGTTGTGACATGACAGTTCTGTCACAGGTCTGTGACCCCCAGGGATAGGATGGGATCATGGTAGGGGATCAAAGTTTTACATGGGAATATTTCATGAAAATTTCAGTGAACAGGTGTAGAAAATTTCATAATATATTTAGAACATTCAAATTCTTCTATTTCTAATTGTAGATTGCCATCATGTTTTACCACAAAATGTACATGAATCAGATCCATTCCAGTTCTCTGCTATGTCAGCTGGCATCTATGTGGAAGAACCAGGTTCTCTGTGACGCAGTCATAAAAGCAGGAAACAGTCAGATTAAGGTCAGTATTGAATTGATACATGTACATTTTTTAAAAGCAATTTCTCAATACATTATTAGCTCATTTAAGCTCAGGTGAGGGTTTCTGATTTATAGTTATCTGTCATCTAATTAGAGGGAAAGTGATAATATTTCGGATGTTGGAAGGTCGTCATTATATATATGGCCTTTTCCATTTCTTCCCTTGGGGATCTGGGTTAGAATAGGTCCTCAGTACCCCTTGCTTGGCGTAAGAGGCAACTAAATGGGGCGGTCCTTCAGGTGAGACCACTATCAGAACAGTATCACGTGGAATCATTTAAATTAGTTTAGAGATGTAGCTCTGAATAACTAAGTGTATACTGAAGAAATATATGATATGGAGGCATGAAGCTTAGAAAAAAAATCTGTCAAGATTTTGATAAAAGCTAAGTATGTTAATCCATTGAGGTCCTACGTGACCTTTCTGAATGATATGTAATCTCAATGTGACATTTCAGATACAATTCACTTGCATCCTATCTTGTTATACCCCACACAATGAAGTTGCGGAGGGTATAATGATTTTGACCCGTCCATCAATACCTTTTTTGTCAGCGCAACTCCTCTAAGGCTGCTCAACAGAATTTTGTGAAACTTTGTAGTTAATAAGGACACGCTGTGTAGATATGCATATTCGCAGGAAATCCTGATTCAATAATTTTTCTTGGAGTTATGACCCTTTTGAACTTAGAATTTCAAGCCTGTCTGTCCTGTTCTTGTCAGTGCAACTCCTCTGAGAACGCTCAACAGAATTTCGTGAAACTTTGTAATTAATAAGGGCACACTGTGTAGCTGTGCATATTCCCAGGAAATTCTGATTCAATAATTTTTCTTGGAGTTATGACCCTTTTGAACTTAGAATTTCAAGCCTGTCTGTCCTGTTCTTGTCAGTGCAACTCCTCTGAGAACGCTCAACAGAATTTCGTGAAACTTTGTAATTAATAAGGGCACACTGTGTAGCTGTGCATATTCCCAGGAAATTCTGATTCAATAATTTTTCTGGGAGTTATGCCCCTTTTGAACTTGAATTTCAAGCCTGTCTGTCCTGTTCTTGTCAGTGCAACTCCTCTGAGACTGCTCAACAGAATTTCATGAAACTATGTAGTTAAGAAGGACACACTGTGTAGATGTGCATATTCCCAGGAAATTCTGATTCAATAATTTTTCTGGGAGTTATGCCCCTTGATTCAGGTTAGCTTTGGTGCCTGCATTTTGAGAAATGTGTATTTAGAACTGTGTATTGCTAGGATTGATAAGTGTATTCATATTTTCTGGTGATGCTCAATAGTGTGCTATGTGCAAATACATTTTATGACTTTATTTAACAGGCACACAGGGTAGTGCTTGTTGCAGCATGCCCAATGCTACATTCCATGAAGAATGCATCTGTGGGCTCAAATTTAGAAGTGAGACTAGCATCTGACATCAGACCAGAAGCCATCAACACTTTCCTTCAGTACTTGTATGAAGGCTTCATGATGCTGACAGAGGAGAACTGTAAGGATGTAGAGAAGATTGCACGTGTCCTACAGGTCGATAGTGTTCTGAAGTGCTGTGCAGATTTCTACAAATGTCTTCATGCTGGTGATAAATATGAGTATAGCTTTCACGATAATGTAGAATTCAAGCATGTCAGAGCATCAGATCTTTTAAAGGTTCACGATCGAAGCAAGAGGGCTAATGACTTGCAGCCAGCAAGCCCTGGAGTAAAGCGCCAAAGAATTCAAAGCAGGGGACTGCCCGAAGCCTTTGGTGATTATGGAGTAAGTGACCCCTGGGATAGAGTTCCTAGAGAGGGACTGTCAGGAAGCTCCTCCTCTAAAACAGTGCAGCCAGGGGTCATTGAGATAATAGAGGACAGTGTTGAAATTGTGCATTCAGATAAACCCGAGGATTCTGGAGGGACACGGCGAGATAATCCTCAAGACAGAATGTCTTTATCTGTGGCCAGTCAAATGAAATCAAGTAGTGATGTACAGATCGTTAATGTATCCAGTGTAGCAGAGACCCCATCACGTGTCACTAACAGTTCAGATTCATCACGATTTTCATCTCATCCAACATTCAGTCATTCTCAGGGATCATCAAATATGAGTTTTAGACATGATCCAAATTTCCACAATCCAAGCAGTGCTTCAGGAGCAAGACTTCCCACATCTCCCTCAACACATTCTAGAATGCCATCTCCTTCATCATCTTATCATCTGCCACAGAGAACCACCACCTCAGCACACTCTCAGCCAAAGCCATTTGCAGCAGGAAATGCCTCTCAGGCGTCAAAGAGTTACAACACACCATCGCCAGGAGAACAGCCGAGATCTGCTTCTCAGGATCAGTCACGTGTAACTGCAGGAGCTAGTACAATATCTTTTCCTTCACCTTCTTCACTGGGAGCTCCTCCATCTTCCTCCCCATCCACCTCCACGCAAGTGCAACCACAACCCGTGGCTTTATGGAGGAGCAGCAGCTCAGAAGCAGTAGCATCAGGGTCAACGCCAGTCTCTCACCCGTCAGAGAAGCCCCTACTTCACAGGTAAGTTTAAACATAAAGGAAATATTAGCAATATCATCCAATTGAGAAAATGGAATTTTGACATGTTTCAGGCACTAAATAAAAATAATATGATATTGTATTGATATTTCCAATGCTTTTGCCTTCGATATCTTTATACAGTGCTCCAAGTCGCATCTGCTATCAGGTCGCAAAACGGCGACCTAAAAATATTTCTGGTTGCCATTTTAAAATTTCTACTCGCCATAGTAAAAGATTTTGTAAATATAAGACTTACAAGGTTTTTTTTTTAAATATGAATATCTTTCAAGTAACAAATCAACAACCATGTATACATTTTGTTTGTTTTATTTTTAAACTGAATAGAAATGTACTGTGAAACATGCTGGATGCTAACAAGTCAAGTATTTACTCTGGCAAAAGTTGTATTGCATTGGGCCATCCTGTATATTTTACAGTACGCTTCTGGGGAAGAAAACCCAGTGTTCCACACAAGGATTTGCTTTAAAGTTATCAATAAGTGGGCCTTCACTGCTTATCATGTTATGCGAATAAGAGCTTCTAGTTTTGATGGATCTTTTGCTGAACAATTAGTACCAGCATCAATAAGAACACTACATCCCGAGTTTGATTGTCTTTGAAAATTAACAGCAACAGTTGCCCCGCTCGACTTACTGCTAATAATGCAGTCACGGTCAACGACATGTCTCTTACTGTTACCGTGAATAGTCACACTTCCACGTTTGAAAGATGTACACTCGATCGTGGCGAAATAGGACAATGGATGTTCAGAAATGGTGGACGTTGCTGGCTAATTGGCCTCACAAATTCTGCAAAACATTTTGCCATCACGAAAATTCCCTCTGCCATTTCAGGACTGGGGTTCATCCTTTACTTTTGCATTTCTCTTTAGACACTGCTACACCATCTTTTGATGCAGAACTTTCCCTGTGTGATTCTTGAATTTCTTTGTTACATGTACTAGGCCAAGGCTTCTGTTTTTTACTATTGATAAATCCAAAGTGCTCTAAACCTCGTTTTCCCGCCATCTTGATTGTTTTGACCGAGACTGAAAAATATTTATTTAGACTTCTGATCCCGATTCTAAAATTTTGCTGGTTGCCCAAATTTTCTTCACTCGCGAAAATGCGACTTAATTATAATCTCTAGTCGCAAAATTGATTTTCTGATCGCAAATGTGACCGTTTTACTCGCAACTTGGAGCACTGTTATAAATTGTAAACTAATGATAGCTATTTCCTCATTAATGCACTGCAGTTGTGAACAATGCATGCATCCTAATGAGTATAGTAAATCTATTTTAACAGTTGGGAATTCTGACACAAATGAACATAATTATGATGAAAGTAGAATGTAGATATGAAAAATGAATTTCTTCAAAATTAGGGGTGCAACAATTAACAGTGAGGCATTCTATCATGGAAATATTATGCTACGGTTTGATTTATGATACTTTACACTAGTGATGTACCGATTGTCGCCGACTTTCGAATGTCGGTCGCTATAACTGAAACGATGTGAATAATCGATTGTCATTTTGAAAATCGAAAATGGCCAACGTCAGTAATATTTTTTAATAATACGAATATTCCTGCCGCGAATTATCTAAAATCAAAAATGGCTGACGAAGCTGAATCATCCGATAAGATTGAATGATAATAATGATTGAATATTGTTTAACGTCCCTCATGAGAATCTTTCACTCGTATGGAGACGTCACCGTTGCCGGTAAAGGCCTGCAAAATTTAGGCCTATGCTCGGTGCTTACAGTCTTTGAACAGGGAGGGATCTTTATCGTGCCACACCTGCTGTGACACGGGGCCTCGAGATTTTGCCTCTTACAACATGCAAGGGATAATGAGGCTCTATTCTAACCCGGATCTCATAAGAACAACAAAAGTCGAGATATCTATCCCTATCCCGGGAAAATAAAATCGAAAGTATGGGATTATTTACTTCAAATTTCCAATTATGATTTTAGACATCTCCATATGAGTGAAAAATTTCCGACAGAGATGTTACGCAAGATAAAATCAATCTAATGATTTTATTCTAATTAACTTAATATCTAGGGTAACAAAATAAAGTAAATTTAATATATCTATGCCTTGAATTTGAAATCATTAAAATTCGATTAATTTTTTTCCCGATTGCCCATCACTACTTTACACTATACCACGGTTTGGTACTCTCGGTCTGAGTTAATTTGAACGGTCCAATTTGGCTTAAGATTATGTTGTAAAAATAGATTCCGGTAAAGGAAAATGTGGTACCGACCGTGCCACTGCATCATTTCTTGCCCTACGACCCATAAATCTCCAATATAGGCTGAATCATTTCTCACCCTGCGACCCATAAATCTCCAATATAGGCTGAATCATTTCTCACCCTGCGACCCATAAATCTCCAATATAGGCTGAATCATTTCTCGCCCTGCGACCCATAAATCTCCAATATAGGCTGAATCATTTCTCGCCCTGCGACCCATAAATCTTTAATATAGGCTGAATCATTTCTCACCCTGTGACCCATAAATCTCCAATATAGGAGCATTTTGGATATGCTGTTTTAACAGTAAGGTGCAATTTAATGATACCAAAACCAGTGTTGTTGATTTGTTATTATTCATAGCTTGTTAAAAGTATTTGGGATGCGTATCGTCAGGTCTGTATCATGATCGTGAGGCAAGCGTATTGTTGCACCCCTATTAAAAATACATGAGGGTATGAACTGCAGTGTTGCATGCTGGCATACTTGAAAAGAACCGCTAATGTATGCTAGTGTGAAGTGGTGCAGTTCATACCCTCATGAACTTCATATTTTAAATCAATAACTGCAAATGTGAAATATGACCATTGCATTATATTATGATTCCAGGTCTGTTACAAGAACATTGCTGGTAAACTGTATTCCAGTATTATGTTTTTGTTATTTCAACAGATCAGAGAGCACACCTGCCACTACTGACACAGATATATCCATAGTAAAAGTGGAAAGTGAGGTGACATACGATGAACAGTTCCATGGTGATGACCCAGGTTTAACCTTTGACCAGGATGACCAACCAGCGGAATGGAACAGAGAAGACAATTCCAATGAAGAAAGCAATGCAAGTGAAGACAAGATGCCACAGTGGATGACAGACAGTATGAAAGGTAAAAGGAAGCCTTTACCATTATCTGTTAACCCACTCATGGAAACAGGTTTGCCGTGATTTTAGTGAAATAGATAATATATATATATATATATTCTTTAATTGGCTGTGAATAAAATACATTCAGATACTGTATATCGTGTTTACAAATTGACCCCCAAGTCAAGTAAAAAATTAAGTGCCCTATTTATTTCCTGTTTAATTCAAGAACTGATGTTTATCAGACATAGATACAAATATTTTCTGACTTTTGTGGATCTCTACACTAAAATATTATTGAAGTATAGTTTCATAAAAGTGATCAGTTCAAGCTCTCAATTTTATATGGTCTTTTGTTTGTGTATGTGAAAGCCCAACTGTATCTTTCTGTTTGATTTTTCAAATGTCAAACTTTTGTGGGACATTTTTGAATTGGAGACAAAAACACTTACAAGTGCAGTGTTCTCAAGACCACACTGTTTTTACCAGAAGTAGTTTAAAAAGAGTGGGAGGTTCACTTTTACTCATGTTTTGATATCTTGTACATATAATTTTCTAGATCTAAATTGCAGAAAAATGAATTTCTAATTGGGGGTGGGGGAGGGGGGGGGGGTGGGGGGGGGGGGGGAATTGCTAATGTTTGCAAGGAGAAACAACCATATGGTGATATTTTGACACACAATAAAAATCACTGATTAATGACAATTGCATATCATATACTAAACTTCATATTCATGCAAGCTGCCTTGATGATGTTGAAGACTTTTATAGATCAGGGCTCGAAATTAACATATGCCTGTCAGTCTGTGACTGGTTAAAAGTCTGGTGGACTGACTGACATTTGTTTTAGTCAGTCCGATGGGACTGGTTAATTTTCTAAAGCATCATTTTGGAAATTATACTTATGAAATTTTATACACACATTTGGCATGCTTCGATATGTAGATATCAGACGAATCTGATTTGTAAATATAAATCCCACATTTAAGTGTTACAATATTATCTGAGGCTTATTGAGTTAAATTTCATTTTAATAACATTAACAAAATATGTTTAATTATTTCTGGAACACTCTGTTGGACTGGTAAATTTTTCTGCGGACTGGTTGAAATTATACCCCATCAGTCCGGCTGGACTGGTGACACAAAAAGTTAGCTTCAAGCCCTGTAGATCAGTATCTGCCAACACATTGTGATGCATTTAATATCTCCCCAGACTTTATTGTAGGTTTAATGGAAGGTTGCACCACACAATAGTGATAAGGTTATGTGATAACATGCACATTGTTAGATTGACGGAATTCATATTTGATATAATGGTAGTCAGAGGAAGGCAGCTAAAGAATTTAAAATCATGATTATGGTCACAACGGTAGTGTACTGTTGTCCCTTTATTGACTGGCCATGTAATTTTGATTGAACTGTAGGAAAGATATAAATCTTAATGTCAGTGGATACACAAGAGAGAAAAGATATATATCATAAGGTATTTCCACAATCAGCCATACATTCAAGAAAAATATCAATGTTACGTTCATTGAAATTTGAGACATTTTTGGGAGGGGGAGTAGGTCAAGAGAAAATTGACCACAGGTATGCATTAGAGCAATAATAAAATTTAAACAAACTATTCCGTAGATTTCTAGAACATATTTCTTGCAGTATCCACTGTCCTTGAGAATAGGATAGGGTGCAAACCTGTTTCCATGAGTTATCATTTGTTATGTATAGTTTTTGCAGTGACTGAAAGGAATGTCAAAGGTTTACTGATTAAATTGAAGAAAAATGAGAGAATCTAGTTGCAAAAATAGTGGAGTTTTGGTACATATATTTCAAAAATCAATTTTCAGTACTAATAATTCTAAGAGAATTGAATACTTTCCAAATTTTGTCTTTAAATTTAATAGCTATTGTATACTATACTGTAACTGGATTGAAGCCAGTCAATGACGCCAAGAATTCTAAAGGAAATGTTAATTGAATGAGTATTGGTTTATACAATGAAAACAAGCATAAACCACAGTGACAGTGCAGCTTTTAAGTGTGGAGAATTGAGGCAGATGTCTCTATTCATTATTTATTATCCTGTTATTTGCAGAAATAAAACCATTAATCAACTGCCATCATAATACATCTTCATTCTGCTTGTTAACAGAGGCTGGCAAATACATTATTACTTGTATTAGTGCAGCTGACCTGGTAAAATTAACACGTCTATATTTTTTATTTCACTTCTACTCCCGAATTCTTTTTCCTTGAAATTTTTAGCTTACCTGAGCTATTTTTAGCTTACCTGAGCCATAATTGCAAATGAGGTGATCTGTCTGGTGTAACTTTATTCACATTATCAACTTCTGCAGTGCTTCCATGTTACATATGTATGTCACAAAACTTAACCAATAAATGTTGGTCTTGTCAATGGAAATCAGTAGATGGTCAATAGGGCTGGATTAATATGACAGGATTGACTTTTTCACAATGGTTGTATGCCAGATACACCTAATTCTTTATCTAACCATTTATTAAAAGAGACAGATATGGCTGGCGTGGTAAGCAAATGAGATGATAGACATTCCCTCATTGGTACACTGTTATTGAGTTTGATACTGACTATCTTTTGAAATACAGTTTATCAGATTTCTTTAGCTTGAAATAGTTTCATAGATAGGGGGATAATCTAATAAGTGTGTAATTTATTGAGGACCTTAATACTACAACAGACAATTTCCACAGCATGTGAAAGACAAGTTAGATTTTAATTATAACAACATTTGATGTTTTCATCAATACACTGTAACAATAACTATTTAAGCGATAAACAGTGACATCTATTTTGAATTTGATAAATGGGGAAGTTGGAAGTTTCAACATAAAATGATGATGTCTGAGTAATTCCTGATTTATTTTAGGTAAACATTAGGATTATGGATATTTGCTACAATTACTGAAATATTTTGGTCTGCAAAAATGACATAGTTCTTTCTGATGCCTCACAAGTTGTACTCTGCACTCGGACAGACATG
Organism: Ostrea edulis; assembly: GCF_947568905.1. Lineage (NCBI taxonomy): Eukaryota > Metazoa > Mollusca > Bivalvia > Ostreida > Ostreidae > Ostrea > Ostrea edulis. The sequence continues at coordinate 55,852,464 of NC_079169.1, read as the reverse complement.
ATTTTTCTCCGCTTTCCGGACTGGAAAAATCCATTCTCTATATAACGATTCCGCTTCTGGAAATTTCAAGGTTGCTCAGTAACTTTCACAGTTTATGAATCTTATTTTCTTGAATATCCGGTTTTGACTTTTGAATTTTACATAGCAGTCAGTATTTCCTCATTGTATTTTTCTTGTTCATTGGTTGAATTATTACGATATCACCCAATCAGTAGAATGTACACTGATTGTAAACGGGTGGGCCTTACAAAAATGTCCGTAAAAGTAGTACAAGGAGACGACAGTAGTGTTAGGGCCATTGACAAGGTCCAGCTTTTGTAGAACCTTTTAGTCAAGTGTTGGAAAATTTGCGTAGGACCTTTGCCTAAGACTACATATGTAGGTTAGGGAACCAATACTTACTATTATTGGCATTTTTATGAAGCTTAAAAACTCATAATTAGTTCACAGAATTCATTTTCTGAAACCTTGAAATCAAAATATCCACCCCCTGATTTAGGGGCACTGCCCCTAGATACCCAGCTGGGGGAGGACCCCCAGACCCCCTTTCCCCTTTTTCTATCTCTGTAGAATCATGTCTGTGAACTTAACACGGGGGGTTTGTAGATTCTCTATTAACATTTGGATTTCTTCTGTCGTGTCAGATGCTTACAGTACAGCCATTATTGCTCATCTCTCTTTGCTTGGGAAGAGGGGAAGAGGTGATTCTCCCCAAGAGATTTTCTTTTCTATCGCTAATTCTTTGGTAGGTGTTTAAACCCTGAACGTAATTGTCTATGTTACTTTTGAAGGATCATACATGTATGCATTCTGACAGAATGGTACAAACCAAGGGTCCTTATTGAATGGTTTGTGTATATTTTTGACAAGTTTTCAGCTTTGTTCAAAGAAGGAAGAGATGAGCTTCTCTTCACCTACAGGAGCATTGCAACAAATATGTATTTGGTATGGTGTCATATATATGATATACTTGAGTGGCTAAAGGAACATGCATCAATTTATTGGAGAATATTTTGCTTTGTAGAGATGTCACCAGCTATGGATGACTTGCTACAAATTTCAGTGATTTTTTTCTACCCACTGGTACTGGTACCGGTACCCATTAGATTGGGGAAAATAGTGTCAAATTCGAACAAATTGGGAATCTTTTACCATGTATCAGCAAATGATTTCAACGAAAAGAACGAAAAAAAATTAAGAACAAAACAATTTTTACGGTAATATTTGTTGTGAGACATCAGGATTTGTCATAGCTCTACAACATTCTACACCATGCACACTTCCGTGATTTGTACTTTTGATTTAATACCGGAAGTGAACATTTTAGTTAACTCATACATTTCAGACTAAGTTAATTACGATGTCAGCAGTCTATTTTTCGGCAAGTGAATTGGGAATTTTTAGTCTCAAAATTGGGAAAAATCAACATTTTTTGGCATTGGAAATGGTACTGTTTATTGGTACCAGTTATATAAGGGAAAAACCCGCTGAATTTTGACCTGTACATGGCGCTCAAGATGAAAGCAGTGAGGGCTCTTTATCGTGACAATGCCTACCATCACGGAGGCGAATCACGCGACTTTGACATGACCTATTACCCGTAAAAATGACAACAAAAGTCAACACAAGGGAAAATTCAAACAAATAAGTAACATCTATGCCACTCTTGAAATGAACTCCATGTCCAACTGCTGTAAAGCATTGAATATCCTGTATGAATTTTATATTTCAATGGTCAGCAAAAATAACATCCACCATTATGTGTAGATGGTTTTGATCATCTTAATTTGCATTAGAAGTTCAACTGCGTGTCTGCAGTAACATTTTTGATAACAGAATCAATATGATATATTTTTGATCTTATATCAAGGTACCTTTGATTGTCCACATATTATAATATGGAGACATAACTACAATATTGTAACATGGAAGGAAATTTGTAACAATGAAAGAGCAGCATATGTACATAATTTTGTTTTAGGAAATTAAAAAAAAAAAGTACGTCTTTCAGGTTCATATGAGTAAAATATTCTCAAGCGGGATGTTAAACAATCAATCTTACAGTTCCACTGTGTTGTGTTGTGGAGGAATCAGTGTTTCACAAACACATCTTGTGAACTTAAATGGATGATGTACCTGTATTCAATGGATTTTTCTTTTGCCATTTCTGTTGGCATCTATATGTAGACTTTGATTATTAAGAAATGTCAAAGCATATTGCAATTCAAATGCTGACATTAAAAGGAGAAAGGAAAGTGGTTTATATTAAGACATCCGACTGCATGATAGTGGTGATTCACAGGAATGGGTACATGTGCGACATTCATTCCATTCTGTCTTTGAAATATTTTTGTTCTGACAAGAAGAGGAAGGTCAGGAAAAATAACCAGCTGCAAAAAGTTTAAAGGTAATGCTTTATTCTAGAATTTCATTAACTGGATGTCGCTCATGGACTTATTCATTTGTTGGATCTACAATTTACATTTTTAAATGATGAGCGACATTTAAAAAGAAAGATAAAAACTTTTATTTAGATTGACATAGTGAAGTTTTTATTATTGTATTAGAAAGTTAAAACTTTAACTGGGACCTAATGAATTTTAGATAAGTTGTACTACCTTTTTGATTTACATTTACAGATATTTCTATTGTGTCAGTTACATCAGCTGAAATGTCTCAACCACCTGCACCATATAGAAGCAATTTGGGGCGGTCCCCTTCATTAGATCCAGTTAATTATGTAAGTATCGTTTTAACAAGTATTTATCATCCACTCATGACACTTTTGTTTAGGGCTATGGACACAAGAAAATATCTGTTCAACATTTTGATAAACCATTGCGTGATAGACACCAAACTCAAACTTAGTATACATGTAAACCCTAAGAAGTAGATTATTGTTATTGATTTTGAGATCAAAAGGTCAGAGGTCAAACTCTTACACATACAAAAATGTCTGTTCAATTATTTTGAGAACCATCTGCTTGAAATTATTAATATGTAATTATAGGTCTAAGAATATTTTAAATTTAACAAAATATATGATACATAATTTATGATGCACTACATATTTTGGGTTTCCAGTCAAAATGTGACATCCTATTTTGATTTAATTTGGTTTTGACTTGTCAAATGGCTCTGGATATGAGAAAAATATCCTGCTCTGTATCTTTTATAAGTCAATGATTCAAAATTTAATAAAATTTTAACTAGTCTTTCAACATTGTCACTGTTGTTGTAAACTTTAGAAACCCTTGGCCATATAGTGGTTGCCTGTGACTAGTAAATGACCTTTATTTTGCCTATCATTATAGACATTCTAAATTTGAAGTTGACCCTTTTCAATATTGCCACATGGGAGAAGGGCAGATGTATCTTTAAACATTTCTAATTTCTATCAAACTTTCAGAAAATCTGTCAGAAATATCTTTGTCTTGTTTTCAAGAAGGAATGTGATATAAATGCCAAGGGCACAGTAAGAGTAATCTTCATGTGTAGTTTGTATTTGATATCAAAAGGATACAATTTTAGAATAAGATCTTGGGTCCTACTGGTGAGGTGGTCTAGAGGTTAGAGCGTTCACCCTGCATGTGGAAGGCCGGGGTTCGAATTCCGGCTGCGACAGAACCAAGTCGTTAAAACAGGTAGTGACAGTTCCATCGCCAAACGCTCGGCATCAGGTGTGAATGTCACATGTCCTTGGAGATGACCTTAAAAACGGATGTCCCGTGTCACAGTAGATGTGGCACGCTAAAGAACCCTCACTGCTCAATGGCCATAAGCACCGAGCATAGGCATAGGCTAAATTTGACACCCTTCACCGGTATTGGTAATGTCTCCATATAAGTGAAAACTCTTGAGAGGGATGTTAGATAAGATACAATTCATCATTAACCTACTGGTTTTCAGGTTTTGATAAGAAAGATTGATTGATTGTATATTGTATATTCTCGAGAATTTTTTAATCATATGGAGATGTCACCATTGCCGGTGAAGGGCTGCAAAATTTAGGCCTATGCTCCGCGCTTATGGCCTTTGAGTAGGGAGGGATCTTTATTGTGCCACACCTGCTGTGACACGGGGCCTCAGTTTTTGCGGTCTCATCCGAAGGACTGCCCCAATTAGTCGCCTCTTACGACAAGCAAGGGGTACTGAGGACCTATTCTAACCTGGATCCCCATGGGAATGATAAGAAAGACCAAGGTCACTGAAATGAAAATTTCAAAATACCATGTTTTGTACTTTTGATAACTTGCAGTAATGCAGTCTTTACAAAATGCCATTCTGTGAGCAGATGCCCCGCATCATGGAGACCATGTTAGAATTTGCAGTATAATTTCTGATCAAAGAGAGAAGGACCTACATGTACATCATATGTAATCTAACTGTAATTTCATTTCAAATAGTAAACATGTCAAATTCAACACCATATCTTTTAGTAATATTTGATGCTTTGTTGAACAGGTTTTTATTGAAATGGGCCAACCCCTTCCTGAGGGTTATGTACGATTAGATGAGGAGGAAAAAGTTTGTGTTCCTTCAAGTTGGCTGAACCGGACGTTAAGCCAGTGTGTGGGAAAACCAGCATTCTTCACTTTGAAAAAGCTAGTCAATGGTTTTGTAAATCCATGGGAATGTAAATATGGAGGAACTTCTGCCTACAAAAATACCCCTCTGGAACCAGTTTTTAACGCTCTATTGTGTAAGTTGTCAAATCAAACCCCATATTAATACTGCACAACGGTAAAGTATTTCCCATTTTTGTTTTCCTGTTTAGGCCAATTAAAATTAATTGATAGATTATCATCCCCACCCACCCCTCAAAAAAGGGCCCACCCCGATTTTTTTTATTTTTGCAAAAATTACGATTTTAAACAAACTTGCTTCCCAGTGACATGAATGAATGATTAAAGTCACACAGAATGTTGGTTTTATATCTTCTACCAAGGATTATTTGAATGTTAGTTAACTTGATTAACACTTCATGTGATGCCTTTTGTTATTAGTTTTTTTCTCCTCAGGAAATAAAAATTGAAAAATAAAATCCTCCCACCCACCCCATATTTTTTTGTGACCCCGGATGATAATCTACTAATTAAGTTGAATTGGCCTTATAAACCTTGATTAGTAAGTTGATTTGGTGATTAATGATTAGATATTACATATTGCAATATTATTTGTCCATGATGATCAGATATTATAGAGGTGTAGATTATCACTAGTTAACAGGTGAATAAGCTTGGATAAATGATATGTTTAAGATGCATTTTCCAATAAATATATGAACTTGCACTTTATTAAGGAACTGTTTACATACCAGAATGAATGTAAACTCTGACTTAGAATAGTGTTTGTTATTGTAGCTTTTGGTGAGAAAAAATTAGGCTTGAACAGTTCACAGGGCAGGCGGGCCCTCAATGAAAAACTTTATGCTGGAAGAAAAGTAGCAGGCATTCAGAAGTCTGTGACTTGAGGTAAAATGCATTATTTACCCTATTTTGCCATTTATTTTTAGTATTTGGTTCCAAACAATTGAAGTTAAGCTGGTCGGGTGCAAAGCAAGCAATCAATGAAAAACTAGCTCATGGTAGGAAAATGCACAAAGCCCATAGCTCATCTTAAAGAGATTAGAAAGGTAAAATATGTAAATTGTCACGTGTTGAAAATTTTACAACAATTTATAGTAAGATCATACATTTATATGGAAATGCAATAATAGCTGAGATATGTTTTAGTCATGAATTATAACTATTATTGCAAATTTTTTTTGGCAGCATATGGAATGAGAAATTTGAATATGACTGTTAAAAGTGCAACCCGAGCACTGAATGAAAAGTTGGCTACAGGGAGGAAGAAAGCGCTGAAGATGGGACTGGGAAACTTCCATCCTTCCTAATATCCAGAAAGTTCAGTCCTTCACGATTTCTTTGTATATAAATATGTGTATTCAACAAATAAAAAAAATAATCCCAAATCCATATCTAGAAAGTTTGTTCACTCATCTTTGACAGACCTAGAGGAAAAAAGGTTTTCTCATAGTAGTTTAAACAAATTCAAAGTATTGTGTATAAAGAATGCACAAGCTCACTATAGGTAAGAAACCATTGCTGACCTTTCTGTGCTGACTGCTGGATGTTTAGTCTGAATATCTGTTTCGGGTTTTCATGAGATATCCTACTTGATGTTGGGTTTCAGTTTTTGTTTTGTCAGTATGATGAACTTGACAAGATAATCCAGATATAAACCTGAAGAAAAAATTATCCCACGCAAAGGAAGCACAAATATCTCTCATTTTGAAGTCAACCAGAAACCAAACATTTCTGCGAAAGTAGATTTTTCAGCGAGACTTGCATTTTCTCTCACTGCCACATCAATACGAAGTTTTATATCTGGGTTTTCTTGTCTTTCAGGCTGGCCCCACGAACTGCCACCCCAGTCTGTAGCTGCTTCAGCACACTCCGTTCTAGGTTCATATACCCCCACTCAGTATGACTTTCTGAATACGGCTGCCAAATGTAGGGACCCCATCACTGGCCAATATCACTTGGCTATTTCTGAAGCTGACGGCAAACTGAAACCTTGTGTTCTCTGTATGAGTCTAAAAACTAAAACTCACTCGGGCTGGTACTGTTACACGAGGAAACGCTGTTCTGCTTGCAGAGTTCCTCTCTGCTGCAATGATAGACAATGCTTTGACAAGTACCATAGTGCATTGTTTTTTAAATCTTTTGTGGGACAGACATAAAGGACCATTTTCTTCAAGCCATTTTTGGCGAATGTGTTTTATTGAATACACAGGTTTTTCACAGTTGAACTTTGTTTTTCTTTCCAATTTAATTTTTTATTTATGAATTGTGAAGAAGCAATGTATGTGGTGTTTGCATTTCTTTGAAATAAATCAGATTTGTCTTTAATTTTCTGATGGGTTTCATGATCACGGAAATTATTGGATAATCCTTGTACATGCACATTGCTTGTAGAACGTCATAGTGTCATTGAACATGCGTAGCCTGGGTATCCTGAGGTGACACAACACTATAAATAAAATAACTTGGTGCTCAAACGTTTTGTAGTGTATTCATTCCATGGTCAAAGATCGATAATGAGAATTTTATATTATCTGTTAAAATACAAATAAAAATCCTGAACGAAGCAACCCAAAATTCTGAAGTTTTATACATTAATTTTCACGAAATAGCTAAAATTTGGATATTTTGTCTTTCAGAAGCGATAGAACATGGTCGAACATTGCATTCATTTCTTCCCCCGAGAGCGTACCATGAGAATTACAATCAGACTCACATATTGGTCCCCACCGAGGGATGCAAACTCCAGGCTTGTGTAATCTGTGCACTGAATGACGTAAAGACAAAATCAGGCTTGCGCGTGTATACCAGACAAAAGTGTAACATTTGTGATGTTCCTCTGTGTAAAAGTAAACGGGACTGTTATAGAATTTTCCATGATCATTATGCCAAAAGGAGACATTCCCCTCCTCCAACTGTGCATATGTTTGACACTAGTGTGTTTTTGAAGTAGTTTTCAGGATGCCTTTTCTCTGGCTACGCCGGTTACTCATGTTTTGCAGTGTCATTTACAAAAGTATTCCTAATTCAGTTGTGTAGTACAAGTTTATTACGTATTAAATAGAGATGCATTAGATCCGGCGAATAATTTTCCTTTCAAGAACGATGCAGTTTATAATTAAGGATATGAGCAGTATTTCCGACCTTCAGCTAAAGAGACCATTTTTTGATTTTAGGGCCCTGGGTTCGAGATAAAAAGCTGCCCCCACAATATGCAGATCATACGTGCGTATCGGTGGAAGGTAGGAAGCAAAATAGGTGTGCACTGTGCCAGCATCAAAACGTTAAAACCAAGTCGGGCTGGGACGTGATCACACGGCTACAGTGTAAACAGTGTGATGTAAACCTTTGTAAAGACTGCTTTGTGACATACCACATTCTTTTGTCAGAAGGAAGGGCCCCAAACCTTCGGAAAAATAGGCTTAAACACGTCTTTATGACTATGCCTCCAGTTTTGAATATGCCTCCGGTTTTGTTTCCGTATTCAGATATCTCACGAAGCTGTGAAAAGAGCAATGACTAAGATATTCAAGTCAGCACCTTGGACCGTTTTTTACGCATGCAAAATGAACAAAGTTTTGTGAAACAACTGTTCGTTCGAGTACTCGAATGAAGAAAAAAAAAAACCATAATGACATGTGTATTTTCGTCATTAAACAAGTAGTTTTTGATCCATCCCAATGGAATGTCGCACGCATCATTTATCCTAAGCTTTTCTGTTTACAGGACGCGAACAGGAAAGCTCTGAGGTGGTGCGAAGTAGTTTCGATCAAATCTTCCATAGAATTATACCAACAGAAGGACGGAAGCAAAAGCGGTGCGTTCTCTGTCAGTTCAGAAGAGTACGCACTCGTAGTGGTTGGGAAGTTTTGACTCAAAATCGTTGTTCACATTGTCTTGTGGCACTGTGCACAGGGGCACGAAATTGTTTTGCTCTCTATCATTCTTCGTTAGAAGGGGATGTGCAAATTGATCCCTCTCGACAAAGATACGTACATAATTTACATAGAAAGGCGTAATGTTTGTTAGCTATTGTATATATTTATAATTTTGATTAGAAAATATTCTGTACAGAAATTTAAATAAAAATCTTTGTCATCACCTAATCATTTCTTGACGTAGTTTGCAAAGTAATGAATAAAACTTTGAAACAGAGAAGTGTGTTGTTTTTTTAAGATGTCGGGCTGCTTTTTCGATACAACCATCAGAAAATTCTTGTATTAAGAAATTCTTTATTTGCCAACATGTAAACACCGGCGGGTTGCATGCACCAGAATCTTACAATATACTTCCGTACCCTTAGTTTATAGTGCATACGGCAAGATTATTTCTCCTTTCAGAGGTACGGACTGGTGTTAAACTGGCAGAGAGTCACCAAACCACTCCTCAAGTGAAAGCAACTGTCCCTCAAACTACGGAAGACAGGTTTTTAAAATTTGTTAAGGAAAAAGTAGCAGTGTCTGTCTCGGAAGCTGCTATGCACGTCCCGCAGACCATTGAAGATTTTAAACAGAAACGATGCGCCCTCTGCCGACGTCAAAATGTTACAACAAAACGGGGGTGGGTGGTCCTGACCCAATTTCGATGTGCCAGGTGTTTTGTACCTCTTTGTGTTGGGCAGAGAAATTGTTTCAAAATCTATCACAGATTGTTGTACGCGGGTGAGATCGAAGAGCTACCTACTGGCCGTGTGAGTAGGATAGGCCAGGGAAAGTATAGTTGAAGATTTCAGTGCAACTGCATACTTCATTTCTAGTTTTTGGCCTTTATAACAAATAATAATGAATTTTATAGAAAACTATATATACCAAAATTTTAGTTGGAATCCCCATTTAATGCTAGAATGCAGTTATATAGTTATGGTTTAGGTTGTCTACCCACTGTTGTGTTCTTAGTATTGGAGTGTGGTATTGTGTTGTACATGAATACTTATCCAGTGTTTTGTTCTTAGTATTGGAGTGTGGTATTGTGTTGTACATGAATACTTATCCAGTGTTTTGTTCTTAGTATTGGAGTGTGGTATTGTGTTGTACATGAATACTTATCCAGTGTTTTGTTGGTATTTATTTTATTTTCATTACATTTTCTTGGAATATTAGCATTATTGAATTGCAGTTTGAAATGCAAACCTGTTGAGGACGATGGTGAAATCAATTCCGTGTAGTACTGTTATCTCTATATTCATTACATTCCATGTATGTGATTCATATTGAAGCATTGTGTGCAATATAAACTGCCGGCTATTGTTTACATCTATTTTAAGGAATTGGTAAAGAGTCCATTATTGCCAGAAAATATCACTTCTTCCCATTAAACCAACTTTGAATTGTCCTGTATATGTCCAGACTTTTGCAGACATTTATTCTTTTCATCAGATTTTCTTTGGGGCACTTGCACTAATGCACATAGTCCCTGGAGCTTAATGGCAGACCTGTTTACTCTTACGATTTCTCCGTATTTGTGACGAAATTGTAGATAAGGTACACCTTACCATATGAAATTTAGAAATCGGACGACCGTTTAACAGTTTTATTTATTCCATGTATTCGTATTAAATTGCTTATTAACGCACTGCTGTCTATTATATTTAAGTTTTGATTTGGACTTTCAGAGAATTTGGTATTTCAGAGAGGTTAAATCTCACTAACACGTCATCCTGAATATTGAGAGATCCAAAAATGAGTGAACAAATCTGCTTCGGATTTATGGACATGCAATATATGAAATCCGCGCTACGTTTGACTGAAAAAGTAAAATGGTTTTTTTTTTCCGGTTTTTGTTTTCAGATTACTCAAAAAGGTAGAAACAATTTTTATTAAATAATTAGATTACTATAATGAACTGCCATGTTGTTATAAACTGTTATTTGTTTATTGTTATGGAAATCCCCACGTCAATGAATTGCGTTTTTGTGTATTATTATGTTTAAGACAATATTTTTTTTAAAGTTTCTTTTGTTAAAAGTCTTGTTGTATGTTGTGTACTTTGGAAATAAATATTTGAAAACAGCAGATTTATTTTTATCTTGTTGAAATTTGAAGATACTGCAGCGTTGTAGTCGAAAGTAAGTTTTCATGTGCGCTCATAAACCAGCTGTGTTGAGAGTTGTCATTCTCAGAGTATAAATTTCATGATCAGTGCATGGCTGACGTTGCTCATCAATCAGTTAGACCAATGTTATATAACACGGCATAGTGTATTCGTCGGGAGCCTGGTCATTCAGTGAAGATTTTATACTTTCAGCAAATACATCAGACGACAGATCCCCGTCCTCGGGAGAGCCCTCTGGTGGTAGAAGTAAACTCTCCGAGTACATCGATAAGTTACACGAACTTCGTAAGTACTCGGAGTGGATTAACCTCTCAATAGCATGTCAATTTTAGAATGAAATAACATTTTTGAATCGTTTAAGGATATTTTGATAGTCAATAATACATGTCAGCCATTTATAAAATGGTAATAATTTGGTTTTTATTTGTACAGAAACAAAGGCAATGTATTTTGACATGATGCACAACAGGCCAAAAGTGTCACTTCCTGTAGACACGTCAGAGGTGACTGAGAGTGCTGACGCCTCCGAAGTTCTAAAGGGTCTAGATTTGACTATAAGATCCTCACAACAAAATCACGTGCCAATATACAACAAAGACAGGAAATACACTCCTTGCCTATATTGTGGGAGACTGAAGAACAGAACTCGCTCGGGATGGAGGGTGAACACATTTTATCGCTGCCTGCAATGTGACGTTCCTCTCTGTGTAAATGATCGGAACTGTTTTGTACTGTATCATAAATATTTCCTTGGGATGACCAATGTTGAATCGCCAGGACGGCGTCGATCACGTGATCTTAGTCACGTGGAAGTGAAAAAAGAAAGCAGTGGTTAAACTTTCATATATCAATGCATTGTTATATTGATGCTTTACTCATTCAAAGTCGTGTATGAAGCTATGAGAAGTAGGAGACATTGAAATTTTATGAGATAACAAATGAATATAAACTGAGAAGTTATCCTCTGTGACATACCCGGTACTTACAAACTTAAAAACTAGGTGTGTTGTAATTCATTGTACATTGGTACCACATCTAGCTCGTGTATTTTGTTCACTGTCGTGCATTCTTATGGAAGCAATCCCAGTGGTAATTGTTGCAACTGTTAGAACTTTGATATTGTATTGCTTTTCTTGTGTTAGTATACAATCACTTGTTATGCATCATCTTTGTTGAATTTTTACCCGAGTGTGTAGATACAAAATACCTATAGTTATACTTTATTTTGGACAAAATATAATTATAGTTATCACATATTTTTATTGCGAAGGAACTTTTTACCCCTTCTGTAGTACTTAATACCGGTTATTAGCCATGAAGAAGTCGTTATTTTTCACTACTGTGACGTCACTACTGTGACAATTTTCATACAGGTAGTCTCTTCCTTGGTCAATGATATAAAGCCAAATTACGTAATGAACCTCAAACGCACAATTTTTGTCATTATTATCTACTATTGAAAAAAAGATGTGTACCAGTATTACAGTGCTCTTTGGTCGTAATAGACTTGTAGAATATCTTGATTTTAAACCGGTGACATATATTGAAATCTGTCCTGTGTTTTTGGCGTCACTCTGCTTTTATAGTTCGTTAGAGACGTCTTCTTCACGCGGAGAGTTCAGGAAATATTTTATTTCAGGGACTGTATTCATTGTTGACCTCATGTATGATTGAAATTATTAAGATTTTTAAATATATTCAGGAAATAGACCCATTGTATTTTATATTCAGGTCATGATTTTAAATTGCATATGCAAGTTTTACAGAGAAAGTGAATGTTTTACTACCAGTAGACTGTTCACTGGTTATCTGTGTTGCTGATGTATACGGTCAGTGTAGACGGGGAATTTTTACTCACTTTGTTTTTGCGCACTCTGTGAATCTCTTATGTTGATTTTGAAGTTGTTAGTGGTGTTTTGTTTTGTTTCGTTCTTTCTTAAGAGGTAGTGCTTAAATTAAGTATATTGTTAAGAGTTTATAAACACGGAGCAAAAATGAAAGTCAGCAAAATATCCCGTCGTACACTTAGTGTGTAAATCTATCATTCAAAATATTACTTGAACGATTTAAGTTCATATGAATATTTAAAAAAAAAAATATCCTCAGGTCACAGATAATGGATCACCTCACCTAAAGTAGATTTATTAACAGGTCAGCAGTTTTGTAATTTTGTTTTGCCAAACATATATGGATTGTTGAATTTTGCATATTTTTTATACTTCGTTGTATACAACATATCTAGATTTGTTTTCTTTTTTTCATATTACATCGGACAATAAAGATCTAATAGGAATTCTTTTGCTGGTGATTTGTATTGAGAAAATTCAGACGTGAATCTGAAAAATATGGTCCTCAGTAGTAGAAAGACCAAGAATGGCAACGTAATTTAAGACCAGTGATGGCAGATGTAGTCTACCGAGTTAAAAAAATTCAAAAACTATGACCGATAATATATATATGGTGGTTGATTTATTGTACTATGTACTTCTGTATTTCAATATAGCTGCTACATTATTAGGATGTGATGATATTGAAATAGTTCAGTTACAACATCGGTGTAAAAGTTTGTGTCGTTCCTCCCCTTTTTGTCCCCTGGGGTTGTGATTTAAACTACTACAATAAACCCGACAGCTATGAAAACAGTCACAGATACATACTCCCCGCAAAGGAAAGAAATTTGGCTTGCAGTGACGTGCGTGAATTAAATTTGACACAAAATTTACAAGGTGAAGGTCGAGTCACCGTTTAGATCTATTACGTTTTTGTATGGTACGAGGGAAAGGTGCAAGCACCGGTTCAAATACCAATATACTTATTGCAAGTTGAGAAAATCTATAATTAGAAATCATACGATTTTCTATCAAACACTTTTTCTTTTCTATTTTTACCTGACCGAGTATGAATACCTGAATGACAAGTTTCGTGTGGCGGGAAACGGCTATAAGGCTATAAATGTAGAGAAATGCACAGGTCATGGAGCTGCTACCCATAATATTGGGGTTTTGTTATGATTTTTGAATAAGATTATGAATAATTCATGTTCGGTTGAGATTCGTGGAATTAGAACATAAAGGAAATTATTCTTGTAAAGTGTTGCTATCTGGGTAACCGTGTTATGTTATTTATTTATTTGCAGGTCGGGGTCTGCTTGACATTATGGATATCCAGATGTCTCCCGGATTTCCAAATTATGATGACCACGTCCACAAAGTGGAACCAAACACAGACAAGAAGAAAAAACGCTGTATGTTTTGTAAGTTTAGAAGAAATCGCACAAAGAGTGGTTGGGACGTGCTGACCGAGTCTCATTGTTCTCACTGCCAAATGCCACTCTGTATCCGGGACTCCAGAAACTGTTTTGCCGTGTATCACACACTAGTTCATACAGGAGTTATTCAGCCATTCCTGAATAAGCCCGAGTTTTTTCCTAAACCAATGTAGTCACTTCAGTATTATCTCTCCCAACCAGAGGATACAAACTCTTTGTGGTAGACAGTCACTGGACGAAATTTCAACTGTAGTTAAATTATCTTAGAGAATGAAAATAATAAAAAAAATAATAAAAGAATATTTTGTTCCTGTATTATACATGTACTTGCAGGTGATATGTCGAGGCAATCGTTCTCAATCCTAAGTTATTTCTTGTGCGAGTTTACATGAGATGAATATTTTAACTAATGGTGTGAGTACTGATCTATTCAGCTCAGTAACTTACAAACTAGGAAATGGGGAGCCGTAGATTTCGTCCGTATAAATTTACAAAATATTGCAGTATGTTTCAGCTGTTGAGCAACGTACTTTGACTTCAATTTAACAAGCAGAAGATAGAAATGATACAGAATCTTGAAAAATGATATTTTTGTTGAGTAACGGTGTTTTTGTATGTGCTATATCAAACAGTATACCGAATATGGACGTATGACCATTTAACAGCGCTGTAACGGTACTCGGTTTCACTTACATTGTATTGCATGTTAAAAGGACAGTGTCGTTAGTTCCAAGTTGCAAAATTCCTTTGCAAAACTTTTTAGCTATTTAGGTTTTCTGATCATTTGTTGTCCGGCTTCCATCAGCCCTACACATTTTTTACTTCTCCAGAACCACGAGGCCAATTTCAGCTAAAGCTGCCACAGAAGGTTTTTAAGAGCAACAGAGCCATGAAAAATGAATTCTTAGGTGTATAACAATTTTGGTTATTGAAGTTTCGCAATGGTCTCGTGCAGAGGGGAAAAGGCAAGGAAATGTTTTGAATGTACAGACGTCATCCTGCCCTGACGGTATGTTAACACCATAATGAATTTTAGCTGGCGTTTTGACCTGACCGTTGACCCGTGTTCTTGGTACCTTAGTGGTTGGAGCCACAGGCACTTATATCGCTTGGTGGTCTAATTACTATATGAAAGGTGAAGATAACGAACAGTGATCAATGTCATAACTCCTAAAAGCAATACAAAATAGATAGTTGGGCAAACACGGACCCCTGGCCACATCAGAGGTGGGATCAGGTGCTTAGTAGGAGTAAGCATCTCCTGTCAACCGGTCACACCCGCCGTGAGCCCTATATCCTGATCAGGTAAACGGAGTTGTCCGTAGTCAAAATCAGTGTGCCAAGAACGGCCTAACAATCGGTATGAAGCATGTCAGACAGCATTTGACCCAATGATAGGTTGTATGACGGAACTAGATCGTTATAACGACCATAGAATTTGCGAAATGCTGGCTTTAATCGAGACTGTTGAAACCCCTGTACCATCAACTTGTTTGTCAGTAGCTTGCCTCGATTTAAAAACTGACTATACGCAGAACAAGCTCTTGCGTATCGAATCAGTTGAGAGATATAAACACCTTATGCAGGAGGTAATGGAATATTGCTACATATATATGGGAAGTTGACGATGGAGAAGCTGAAATCATCCCGTTTGTCATACAGTTCAGTTGTCAGTTTGCCGTTAATGTCTACTTTCAATAAAATATCTAAGTATGAAGCAGAAGTGGACGACTCTGTGATGTCTTTTATTTCGAGCTCACAGGGATATATCGAATCGACATATGAATGAAAGTTATCATTGTTAATAGACAAAACGTCGTCGATATATCTAAATGTCGAATTGAAGGCCACAGCAAGATATTTCTTCTCGCATATAAGTTTTTGAATAAATTCTGCTTGATATGAATATAGAAACAGGTCAGTTAACAAAGGAGCACAATTCGTGCCCATGGGAATTCCAACAGACTGTTGGAAGACCTGATCACCAAAGACCATGAAGATATTGTCAATGAGGAACTCTAGCATATTTTCAACTTCTGAGTACTTGTGCGTGGAATCAGAGTGGTGTTTAACAAAGTAAGTTTTTGGATGACTGATCACTAGATATGAATATTTCCTTTTTCCATTTTGTTGTAGAAGCAACTGTCTATGATGTCAAAAAGTCTAGTCTTTCAATTTATTGTGAGGAATGGTCGTGTATAGTGTTGAAAAGTCATAGGTTGATTTGGGAAAAGTTTTGCGATTTCAAGTTTACTAAAAGTTCTTCAGAATTTTTTAGAATCCACATTTAATTAACACCACTTCTGGCATATGTAGTCGCACAGTAAGTTTGAAGTTTCTCCTTCACAGCTGTTAATATTTTCGTGAGGAGCAAAGATAGGAGCTTGGTAGAGCACTTACTGGATCCAGCAATGTATCTTTGTAAGGATTTTTATGTAGTTTAGGAATCCAGTATAGGTATGGCAACTCATATTCATTCGACCCTTTGACTGGGATATATATAAAAGTACTCTTGTATATAGGACATGTAATTAGGCCCCATGTGATATAAGTGTCTGTGGTTGGAGTGTTCGCCTCGTGACTTGGTAGGTCGTGAGTTCGAGTTCTGCACATGTCATGGCTGCAGTGTATGGCACGCCAAATTCACAAAAATGAGCTAAACAGTTTCACAGTTGATTAACTAGGTTTATCGACTGTAAACTATAGTTTATGAACTGTAAACTATAGTTAACGATTCGTTAACTATAGTTTCCATCCGTAAAACTATATTTAACGGTTGTAAACTATAGTTTACAAATGCTAATCCAAGTTTATCTGTCTTTAAATAAACGTTAACAATAGATTTTGCTGATAATTACAGATTCACATTTGTAAACTATAATTTACATTCGTAAACTGTAGTTCACAATTGTTAATCCTAGTTTCACAAATTGTGATACTATATTTATCAGATAAACTTAATAATAGTTTAGACTTGTAAACCGTAGTTTACAATCGTGAAACCGTATTTATCAGATAAAGTATGTTTTGCAATCGCTAATGATTGTTTTCATTGTTAATTGTAGTTTACGCTTGTGAAACATAGATTATCTGTTAGCTATGGTTTACAGATGTGAAATATAGATTAACGTCGTTAACTATAGTTTACGGTCCGTAAACTATAGTTTACAGTCGATAAACCTAGTTTATCAACTGTGAAACTATGTTTAGCTCATTTTTGTGAATTTGGCGTGCCATAGCAGTGATTAATTCATTAAACGCTTGGCATTTAGAAGTGAGAGTCACGGGTCTTTCGGTTATAACATTAGAAACAGAGATGTCCTATCGCGACAGGCGTTGGCGCGTTAAAGAATTCTCATTTATGTTTCCTCGTGCACAACCTCACCCAGCTCTGTGTTTTTGCCGAATGGAGTCAACTAAATGAACACCAATGTTGAGATGAATGTTATTTATTGAAAATGATTAATATATAAACCCTGATAGGGGATCGGACTAATAGCTAATCAATATGCTGATCCCCTAAAATTACAGATGTACAATTTATATGCACAAGAATACATTCATTTACTTCGCTCAAAGCACAATGAAAGTAGTACATGAGGTACAATGCAGAATTTTCGTGTGTGAATACAAGTAACGTCGACAGAGGAATGTGTACAGGTATGGAAATAAACAATAAAGTTTTTAACATTACTGGTTAACATAATTTCATTATATTATAGGGTCTTGTACAATATATTCTGTGTAGGTATTCTTGTACTGGATAGAGCACTGTGCTCTAATATAAATGGTATTCATCTACAATCCTTGTTTCATTACATAAACATATAATTCATTAGATAAACATAATATAATCTTATGGTATTCTAAACCATCGACCAGGCTCATGGGTTGTGCCACGCATTTAGAAAAAAGATACTGCTGAGTTTCTTAGGTAGACTTGCAAGATAGGTCTCCAGACCAAAATTTGTTTTTAAAATTCTGTACATTGTACTCTTGGAAACTACGGCCCTGAGTGCTAAGCAACGATCTAAATCTGTGGCGCTTCACGTGACGTCTCAATAGTCGTGAGAAATTCTCGAGGGGACGTAAATCTAGCAAACAATATAATATTGATTGTGTCGCCATTTCCAAGTTTCCAATTTTTATCTGTTGATGTCCAATTTCCGGGACCATTTTTGTGGATCCGATGGTTGGGGATTGACAAAGAGAAGCATTTAAATCAGAACTCGATAAGACTGCTGTGCCAGATGGACATTTCTTACTGGTGTCGTATGGTGGTCCTGCCTAGCCAGTCCCCCCTCCCCGGATAACAGCCTATGTAGTGGATCTTCTCGGCGAAAACTGGCAATACACTACGATGCCTGTTCTCCAATCTTAACTACCCGACCATTTCCGTAACCACATTTACGGAAATGGACGAGTGTGATCAATCAGTTTGCGGTTGCGGAAATAGTCCAGTAGTTACGATTGGAGTGTGATCCGATGGATTAACGCTTCGTCAATGGTTGCTAAGTGAATCCTTCCGCGATGCAAGTGATTTGTATTTGTCAGTGTTCACATTTTATAAATTAAGACTAGTAGTCTTTACAGGTTATAAAAAGCCCCAAGCTAGGTTATATCGTATACATACATGTAGGTAAAAATTAGCCTCGTACCTTTTAAAAATGACGTCATCAAGTTACATTTTTGTACATTGTGGAAAATTGTAGTTTTTATTATCTACATGTACATCTGGACACAGTGTATTATTAACATTTGTAAATTCAACAATAACAATCGTCTACTATTATCTATAGGTTTTATTTCATGCTAAACGATAGCAATCTTCAGTTTTAGAAATCCAGGTATTGATGCCTGATAATATGAAGATTTCTTTCCCTGATCCACCCATATCATGCCCCCGATTTTCAAACATCAGATGTAAATCGAGCAAGCAAACAATGGATGAGTATTAGAACAACAATTGTCAAAGATATTGACAGCCACATTGGATGACACGTACAATATGCCACAGTAGTCGCTAAGACAAGGTGTCGCACTCGCATCATGGTGGTTGATTTCGTTGATGACTAATGGACTTGGTTCTAAAGGTGCCCCACTGGCCCATTTCCATCCTGCGGTATTGTTAAGCCCAATGGATACCATTTGTCCACTTCCATCTGCAAACAGTTTAAACAGGTTGATTTCGTTTTCATTGCATACTGCAATCGATGAAATTACAAATTCGATTGATAGCTGTCTTATATTGACTTTCAAAATCTGAGGACCAATGAGCAGACCTAATTTTGGTTTTTTTAAGAAATGAATGTCGACATACTATGCAAGATATTAAATGATAATATTCATATTGCATGGTTTCAAGTAACTATATGTATATGTAATATCAGAGTCTCTCTCTCTCTCTCTCTCTCTCTCTCTCTCTCTCTCTCTCTCTCTCATCTTACTGTATGAATAATGCAATAGTATTTCACTCGATAAAATGGATAAGATATCTCTATTCAACTTACTCATTTTTGATTTGAAAAAAAAATTAAGCAAAAGTTCCCCGCGCGTATATTTTGGAAATATCAAAAGAGGAAAAAATTATAACCGATTATTACAATTAAATACATAAATAATTAAGAGAAGAAATTAACCAGTTCCGTCATCTTATACGACATAAATACATAGGAATAGAATAGCAAAAATGAATCTATTCTTGTGACTCACGATTTTGAAGAACAAATGCCCTTAAGAACTCAATCTTCTGGTCACTGTCCAGTGATATTAGTGATCCACCAAACTGTCCACATATTGTGCTTGAGTAGTCCGATGTGAGATGTGTAGTTGGAAAAATTTTCAGACAAATATCACCCTCTCTATTCAATACGAAGTCCGGAATCGGACATACTGAATAAAAGATAAAATACAAGCAAGGATTGAATATTTCATTTTTAAGTTTTTAAAGTGCTTCAAATTAGTTATCTAAACCCGAGATGATAACTATAAATAAATATCGTTGAAATAATCTTATTTTAAAAAAAAATCAAACGTGATCTTCAAAATCCGTGTCTAGGAAAGTGTTTCAAACTATTCCATTTCAGGAAGAATTTTTTAGGTTGATATGTTAGGGGGTATACGTAATGGAAGCATTGGTTTAATTACTACCGGGTCCCATTTTGCCATTGTTTTCATATCCTAAGACACACAACCTAGACATTTATTCCTCATATCTGTGAAAAATACGAGCAGTGATCAATCTCATATAAAGAAAACAAAATTAAGAGTAAGGCAAACATTGAAACAGCAGAGGTGGTATCAGGTGCCTAGGAAGAGTAAGCATCCTATTTTGACCGGTCATATCCGCCGTGAGCCCTCAATCTTTAAACGGAGTAATCCGTAGTCAAAATCAGTATGTATGATATGCGTGCCTAACAGTTTATATAATCACATAACGACCATGAAATTTACTTTAAACGAAACTGCTGAAAACCATACACCTTGTAACATCAACTATTCATTTGTAATCAGCGTCGATTTAAAAAATGATCATAACATGCTCTGGTTTATCAATGTATCTACAATGTAAATGTCTAGTTGAAGGCCACCGAAAGAGATTTTTAAGCTTTTGAATAATTCTGCCTTATGAAAATTCAAAGACAAGTTAGCTAATAAAGGAGCACACTTTGTGTCCATGGGAATTCTAATTTTGTAATAAATGGGTGTTTACCTCTATTTGAAAGGTAAGTCGTTTTATCGAAAAATAAAATGCATTTAAACCGCATATATTTTATTACTGTGTAAACATGAATAAATGTAAATATCAGCATATAAACGCATGTAAAATGTGCTAGATTTATGTATGACCCCATTGGAAACAAGCCATTAGACCTTTTTGGGTTATGCTTGTGATTAGGTAATTACACATCT
Organism: Ostrea edulis; assembly: GCF_947568905.1. Lineage (NCBI taxonomy): Eukaryota > Metazoa > Mollusca > Bivalvia > Ostreida > Ostreidae > Ostrea > Ostrea edulis. Next base: position 55,831,647 of record NC_079169.1, on the reverse strand, counting down.
AGTAGTTTATAATAATCTAAAACTATTTCAGTGGAATATTATTCCTAAGTCATTGTGTTTTATTTTCATTGATAAATTTTATGCAATCATCATAACAGTTTATAACATATTTCCCCACCATTTCAAATTTGTATACGTTTTCCTGAATATATACACATGTATATATATATATATATATATATATATATATATATATATATATTAACAGTGGATTATCTAAAGATACATGGTGTATTGTAAAATGTATCGACATCTAAACGATAGAATTTCGTTCACTTTCAATACGTACGGTTCATCTCGTAGATTCCCATTCCCATTTCCTGTACGGTAGCAGTAAATTTCCACAAAAAGTATTTGTAAAGAATACATGTCTTCGTCGATGGCTTGTAGAAAAATGTTGAGCAATAGGTATGGATCCCACATAACCTGGCACACCCTAGTAATGTATACTGCCCATCAATGGTGTTCAGATCTTTGGTCGGCAATACATCTCTATAAACGCTGCTTTTCTTAAAGTCGAAATCAGCTTGAGATCCTTATTATGCAAATATAATATATACAGATACAAATGGTATATTGAAATTCAAGGCATAATACAAATAGCAAAAAAAAAAAAAAAAAACCATGTAAAATTATGCATAATCAAAAGAGTATATAAAGTATAGAAAACAAAGGAAGGTACCAATGGACGATACTTCATGAACATTACATGTATATTACACCATGTTAGTACATTTTAATTATTTATCATCTTATAATACTACAACAGTATTGATTGTTCCACCTCATACCAAAAGTTACCATCCCAATTCAAGAATTATATACTATTCAATATATCCCAGTGAACTCGAAATAAAAGACCACGGAGTCGTCCATTTCTGCTTCATATTTAGATATCTTATTGAAAATAGATATTAACGGCAAACTAATAACTCAACTTTATGACAAACGGGATGATTTCAGTTTCTCCATCGTCAACTTCCCATATTTATATAGCAATATTCCATTATCACCCGCATATGGTGTTTATATTTCTAAATTGATTCGATTCGCAAGAGTTTGTTCTGTGTGTGGTCAGTTTTTAAATCGAGGCAGGCTACTGACAAACAAGTTGATGGTGCAGGAGTTTCAACAGTTTCGTTTAAAGTCAGCATTTTGCAAAATTCTATGGTCGTTATAACGATCTAGTTTGCCAATACAACCTATCATTGGGTCGACAGGGGGGATGCTTACTCTTCCTAGACACCTGATCCCTTCTCTGGTTTGTCCAGGGGTCCGTGTTTGCCCAACTCCTTATTTTGTGTTGCTTATAGGAGTTATGAGATTGATCACTGTTCGTTATCTTCACCTTTCATACACATATGTAAGTTGGGTGACTGCTTGTATTATGAATAATTTACACAACCAAGTTTAATGTCTAAAGATATTGGGAATTAAACAGTGTACTCCATGCTATATTAATCACAGTAAATAAATGCTGATAATTGCAGTAACATCTTTTTATTCTCGTTATTCATCAGACAAATAAATTTATCAATTGGTTGTAGATTAGAAAATTTACGAAATTCTTCATTTCCAGCTTTCAGTAACCCTTGTCTGTCTTCATGAATTTTTCACAAAATATTGTAGTATAAAAATTGCATTTCATCACCAACATCATTTGAATTACAATGTTGATAACTTCTTAAATATGGTGGAATTTTATCATATCTCTCTGTACTTAAATTTAACATATGTCCTGAGTTTTAAAACTGTGTGCTGACCTCTTTTCATGTTCAAGGATTTTAAAATACAGATTTGAGAAGAGTATGGATATGAGTTTTGAAAGTTTTAGCTGACATCCTTTTATACAAACGTGTTCTTTTTTTTTTTTATCTCCGGAATATTATCAATGATATTACATACTCAACGACACCAACAAGGAGTATTTTGATCATATATAGACTTGGATGTCGAATATGCATTAACAATAATTTCTAATTTAGTAGGTCAACATGCTACTCAATATATTGTATATCAATGGAAATCTACCTAGTTCAGATAACACAGCAAAATGTGTTGCTTTTCTATGAACACCTAGAGCGCTTTTACAAAATGTAGTATGCAATTTTTCTACATTTGGAGTCTTTCACTATGAATAAAAATTCCTTACCTTTATTAAACTAGGTAGAAAATGGATTGAAAGTATCCCAGACTTCACTTCCATACATCAAAATGGGCACAATTATATGATCAAAGAGATTAACAGCTGTTATTATACCTGGATTAAGTTTTTTAAACTCTTTATTTAATTTCAAGACTTTTTATATAATTCAACTAGTGCTAAAGTGAAAGAACGAGATGTTGAAATTTTTTTTATTTTTGCTGAATTCTATTTATGTTACCAAAGGTTCATTTTATTTCCATAGAAAAACACTGAGTTTTATGCACTGCAATCTACATATATATTTTTAAAAATCTGCCTAAAAAGTGGGCTAAGTTCCTTTGATAGAGCTTTCACAAATGTCATGCTACATATGTTATTCCTGTATGTTACGGCATTGTTGACTTTTTAGGAGATCCAACATGTTCCACTATTTGTTGTGAATTCTTCCGTTTGTTATTCATGTACTTCAGTTTTTACTGTCCTCTCTTAATTTGAAGACAGACACCACTGAATAAATCATTTCCCCTCACAAATTGCTCGTTTTCCTTTACATTGAATAGATTTGATAAAATTATTGGTCACTTGTTCCAGGAAAAAATGATCTTGCAATCAAAATACCTTTAAATTCACAATGCATTTTTACAACACAACCTGACAGTTTGTGTCAATGGAAGTGCTGCATGATATATGTTGCATGTAACAATGAAAAGATCTATGATAAAACATTGAAATTCTAAGAACAGTTTATTTCCTATATGTGTGACTGATTTTATTGAACGAAGTTCAACTTCCATGAGTACTTTTAGTACTTTGATTAACTTCGAGGCTGGTCGTTTACGTATATGTACCACATATATTGACTGCATTAGAAAACGTTAGCTCTGAGAAGAGCTATGTAAATAGAATTGATTTGGAATGGTGGTGTATCTAATGGTATCTAAATGAATATCTAGAACTGTCAAATGAAATCGATGATTCTATACACTTTCAATTTTTATTTTAAAATCCTATTCCGCGGAGAAAAAAATCTACCAACCTACATAATACATGGTTCACGCGAGATAGTATAGCGTTATATATCAGATTTATCATTACTTTTCATATGTCGTATCGATTGTTAATAATCAGAAACAGAAAAGTAAATTCCCAATTTTTCTTTCTTTCTTTCTTTCTTACTTATAATGAAAAAAAAATATACATTTACACGTACCCTCAGGCCAGTGTACCTATATATGCTTCCTAGTAATGAGTGTTTTAACAGCACTGCCATACTGCACAGAATTGTTGGTTACAGTGTGTTTATGAATGAAGATGGATGATGACATCCAAAGTTTGTTTGATACGATCTCTATGGGTGATTTATCATTTCAACCTAAAGAATAAAACGAATCTCAAAAGTACTAGGCAGAATTTGTCATGTGTGGCGGTCGTAGACCAGTTTCAGAAATCTCAAACCTGTCACCCTGTTAGAACAATATATAACTATTTCCGGAGATATGAATTATATTTGTAAGGAGGATTCAAGTAATCTGGATTTGAAGATTCGTAAATGAGGCGAGGAGGAAGGATGGAAAGTGGTACATATGTAATGATTTCCCGGGTTTTCTGTTTATTAGTCTGTTCATCATGATTGAGGTGTTTCTATAGTAAAATTTAAATTAATGAATTATGCATACATAAAATGTTCTTCCTAATTTAACGTAAATTTTATCTTTGCGATAACTTTCTAAGGAAATTTTTTGGTCAAAGGTAAGGTCAAGTTTTCATATCTAAGGTCTACAATAGTGTTGTCAACGTTACAGCCACTCATTCTAGTGTAAATTACTTGCTCGTATCAAACATTTATTCGTTTTAGGTCTAAATATCCTCAAAACAATTTCCAAATAACTACTCTGTGATAGGGCCTCATCAACAACACAATAACATGTGTCACAAAGCATGATATCGAACATGGTAATCACAAAGTCATGTAGCATGGAGTATAACCATATACTTACATTAAACTTTATACTTTTAAATATATATATATATATATATAAAGCACTTAAATGACCAACGACACGAACAACCAGATTGTCAAATTTTCGGGACGACCCGTCCCTTCTTCAGGACAAACGACAGTTTTGGATACTGAATGTTGTTGGTTCTTCAGTGCTTTATATATATATATTCGACCCCGGGCTGGGGCGAAAATTTTCAGTACCTAGTTGTGATTAGTTAGTGCTTTATATATATATATATATATATATATATATATATATATATATATATATATATATATAATTGCAGTGCGGTCCTTATTATGTACATAATTTATGTACTATAATGAATTAATATTGATAAACAATAGCATTTGAGTCTCTAAATCGTTATGGGTCCTTTAATTCTTTTTGGGTAGTTAGTTGCACCGGTCAAAATGGCTGTGATAAGTGAAAGTGCAGACGCCTTTACAATTTTTAGTCACTTGGAGCTATTACGGACTTCAGTTAATGAACTGGGGTACGGAATTCAACTTAGAAATGATACATGTATCAAATGCTGCACATTCTCCGTAATAGCAATGCTCAAACACTCTGTGTAGTCGTATAGTGCCAGGGCCCAGCTAAAAGGCGACCAAAGATGATAGGCATTTTTCCGAATTTATTTCTGCATATCTTGGAAAGTATACGGAATTTCGGGATGAACTTTAATAGTAATGTAGATTGATTATGTATGAATATATTAGAATACAGAGTAGAATTTTATATCATTTGGTTTATTGTTTTTACACCGGCGAACTTGATTACCCTATATTTAAAGTTCTATACCTTTACTCTTTAATAGTAAATTCGAACCCAAGCGATATAATTGATTGTGTTCCTGCTCAAGGGCCGTAAGAGCCGAGCGTAGGCCTAAATTTTGCAGCCCTTCACTGACAATGGTGACGTCTCCATATGAGTGAAAAAATCTCGAGGGGGATTACACTATAGTTCATATTCACACAGATTAAGGTAATTGTTCACATTGTAGATAATAATCCATTGTCATTAAGTAGCTTTCATTTCCTAAGAAAAAAGAATAGCTCATGTATACAATATATTTAATACCACAATACAAAATAGTAAATTGCATTTGCATTTTAAAATCAAACATGAATAATTATTCTTAATTGTGGTGTGCATTAGTCCTTGGTAGTCATGTACATAAACAATTTTCAAAGACAGAATATCATTATTGATATATTTACATTTCCAATGATTTCGCTTTTGATGTCTTTACCAATGTTAATAGCCATTTCCTTACGCTAATGCACTTCATGAAGTTTGGCGGCGTGAAGCGTCAATATTCATATCTTCATGTATTTTGAAAACTTAAATTTATTTCTTTTAAAAATTAACATGTGATTAAACATAGTTATCAATAGTAGAGAGTTCATATCCTATACAATATCTATAAATTGATGTGGAACACAATCATGAAATGCTTGTAAGACACAATTCAAAGAATTAAAAGCAAAGGAAGAAAAAAGGGTGGACAAAAAAGTGAATATTTATCCTGTCTTCGAGAAATGGTCGAATCATATTACAAACTATAGTTTTGGTTTCACAGGAGCATGTGAACACCCCCCCCCCCCCATTACTTTTATTTTTGAATGTTTAATGCCTTGGGTATTTAGTGTATGTTTTTTCACAAAATATTCAACTATAAAATATATTTTGAATAGAAAACTGACAAGTCAGAAAGGGCCTTGCGATAAATCTGAAAAGGGGTCTTCCTTTGCCTAATCCAAGTACTATGTATAAAATTGATGAAAATATTCCCAAGGAAACTTTATTTATCGTGTGTCATTGAAAACGATGACGGACGGACAGACAAAAAGATGACTATAGAACCCTCGCCATATGGCGCGTCCAGTCAAGATCTTACTGATTCTATGTATTCTCCAAAATATCGCTATGACGAAGGACATCCTCACACACTGTACCTGCATGGTGGGTAGTTTCATGTACACACAAACACGTAACTGGAAAAAGTTGTAAAAATTAAAAGTAGAATTCCGTTAATTTCTATTTTTCTGATATCAATAAAAAAGATCTTTCGTTCATTGTTTTAAAAACATTGATACCTTTGTATTTAATATATTTATTTTCAGTATTAGAATGAGAAAAAAGTAGCATTGTCTCTCCATGACCTCATAACAAGTTCTAGCCAATCTCAAGTGATTGTGCCACGAAATGGGTAATATGACTGCAAACATTTCGCACTGGGATCGTTATTCTTCAAATTATTAAATTCGGAACATTATTATCAAAGCGTAATTTAAATGATACTGCAAAATAATTGAATTTCGTGTTTTTCAGTTTGGTATTTTTGTTGTTGTTTATGTAATATATACATACCACAAATTTAAATCTTTCAAGAATGAGGAATTCAACTATGTGCACAAAACAGGCACAAGTCCCCACAACCACGGCACATAGTTTCCATGTTTACATGCTCAATTTCCACAAACCATGAAATCTTGATCTCACCAAAATAGATAGTCTACAGTATTTACAGAACATTCCTTCAGAGATTTGGATACTACACTGTTAGTATACTTTGACTTTATATAACTGTTAGTATACTTTGACTTTATATAACTGTTAGTATACTTTGACTTTATATAACTGTTAGTATACTTTGACTTTATATAACTGCGCCGCGGTTTGATAGTTCTTATTGACTTCAACTTTACTCGGAGCAATATGTCATATTTCTGGTTCATATGTGTTAGTCTCTAATAATCTATTTTTAAAAAACACTTTGAAAATTTTGATTAAAGATCTAAGCAATATTTAAAATCATGACAATATGTTTCAAATCAAATTTAAATAATCCATAGAAAAACAACTGTGCTTCAAATTGATATGGGAAGCGTTGTTCACGATAGAAACATCTATACAACAGACAAATATTTAAACGTACTTACTTTCAGGATGATAAAATTTCAACTGTGGTTTAATGTGCGCTCTCAAAGAGTTTGTTACATGGAGAATAAAAGCATCGATTTTGAAAGGACGCATACTAAATAAAGATTCAGGATATTATAAAGTATCTGTCATATTTTAAATTTACGATATCTTTACAAAGATCGTAATTCCCTAATGTGTAGCCAGTGTATTTAAAAGGCTGCATTTCCAAGATTACACCACTACAAAAAAGTATGGTGAAGCAGTGAAAACTGCAGGATTTTGACAAAATCTGAGGAAACTGGTATATAGAGTATAATAGGAGAAAAGGGACCCACATGTAACAAGCCGCTATTACATTTTCGGTTGCTCGCTTCAAACGCTCAAAATTTCGGTTTGAGTCGTAATAATGCATTGGAAGTTTTCTCAGTTGAAAGCCAGTATATCGTTCGTTTTTGACATACATAAATCGTTTACCCGATTTCACAGAAATTTTTAGAAAATAAAGTCCAACTTCTGAGAATTACGTCGCCGTCGTTAATCCTACACCATTTTTTCCACGCAATTTCCCTTCATTACGTCGGTATTTACGCATCCGTCAACCGTTGCAGTCCATCTTAGGGTTACCTTTTAAAATATAACTGCTTGTGGCCACCTTCGCAATATCTGAATGACTGTTGATCGTCGGTCTCGGTAGATGATATTCATACTCACCAGCTATTAGTTCAAATAGGTTTCTCAACTGATTCGATACGAGAGAGCATGCTCTGCATACGATGAATTTTTAAATAGAGGCAAGCTACTGACAAATTAGTTGATGCTACAGGGGTTTCAACAGTCTTGTTTGAGGTCAACATTTCGCAAATTCTATGGTCGTTATAATGATCTTATTTACAAATACAACTTGTCGTTAGGTTAAATGCTCTCTGATGTGTTGCATACCAATTCTCAAACCGTTCTTTACATACTGATTTTGAATACATATATTACTCCGTTCACCTGGTCAAGATATAGGGCTCACGGTGGGTGTGACCGGTCAACAGGGGATGATGCTTACTCCAAGGCACCTGATTCCACCACGGTGTACCCAGGGGTCCATATTTCCCTACTCTTAATTTTGTATTCTTTATGGGATAAATTGATCACTGTTCGTAATCTTCCCGTTTCATGATCATTTGAAACCAGTGCATTTATGTTCAATTAAGCGTCAATTTTAATAAAAGATTATTGGCGACTAGAATTTGATTTAATTTCAAATCAAATTTCAAATTCAAATCATCGCAGTACTTGTTCACCATCATTTGCTGAAAATCATGCCTGCAGATGCTGATAAGGCTTTGGAAGTTCGATTAAATATCTCTCTGTTTACAAACATATAGCACAATGTATCTCTATGTTTACAAAAAATATAGCACAATGTATACTACGGATATATCATCAGATGATGTACATATGCCAGGCGAAGATATAGAAGGGGACCGAAAGTCAACACCTCTCAGAGTTTGATAGAAACCAATGTTTATGAATTTCTAGTTTACAAATGCAAGGGTTAGTCCCTAGTATTATGCTTCTCCCTGGAAAAGGGTTTTCATAAAAAGTCATATGAAAAAGCAATCTAATTAAAATTAAATATTATATCCCTTCGCATACTCGCATACATATGCGAGCGGATCTAACATATAATTTTAATTAGATGAAAGGTGAAGATAACGAACAGTGATCAATTTCATAACTCCTATAAGCAATACAAAATAGAGAGTTGGGCAAACACGGACCCCTGGATATACCAGAGGTGGGATCAGGTGCCTAGGAGGAGTAAGCATCCCCTGTCGACCGGTCACACCCACTGTGAGCCCTATATCTTGATCAGGTAAACTGAGTAATATATATAGTCAAAATAAGTATGTATTGGATGAATAAGGTTAAATTCAAAATTAGTTTACGGAATTGATGCAGATCGGAAACAAATAAGAAAAAGCAATTTAATGTAAATGTATATGCGCTGCATTTTGTGATATCAGAAAGTCAAATTCTTTTAATATCACAATCGAAAGAATATCATTTGATATATAAAAAAAAATCACTTGGACACACTTGTTACAAGAGTCGCATTGTAATGCTCGATCAACTACAGGAAAGTTTTGTTTGTATTCTTGATTTTCCAAATTTCGATCGATATTTTGTGGCTATGAAGTTAATCGGCTAAGTCTTCGAATCCTGGGGTTGGGTTGCTCTTGACAACAGCTGCAGAGCCATCTAGTGGTATCAATGGCACAGCATTGCGTAGATTGTTGTGACGTTCGTCTTCGATGGTAGCTTGTATCATCGTAATTGTAATTGATGTGTCGCTTTCTCTGAATAGGAAAATAAACTTTCACGTTTCATTACATCAACAGCAAAGGCTACTCCCACTTCGGATGAGACCGCAAAAACCGAGGCCCCGTGTCACAGCAGGTGTGACACGATAAAGGTCCCTCCCTGCTCAAAGGCCATAAGCGCCGAGCATAGGCCTAAATATGGCAGCTCTTCGCCGGCATTGGTGACGTCTCCATATGAGTGAAAAATTCTCGAACGGGAAGTTAAACAATATCCAACACTCCCAGTTTCAGGAGGATGTGTGGTGCTCTGTACTTTCAGTTCGTTGGGAACTTTCTGAAAAGAGACGTATTGATGGAAGAAATACCTACAAATGACAGATTTCAGCTGGTTTAATGTGGGATGTTGTAGCTGGATGTGGTGAGACGTAAGTAGTCGTAGATGATTCTGCGTCGTACAACTATGCATGACGGAGTTGTTTTAAATTATTCTTCTCTCTGAATAGCAAGTAGACCATTTGGAGCAATTGTAACAACCTTGAGATAACGTTTAATATTCTTGACGTTGGTAAGTTTCTTTAACAATCGGGTACCTTGTACCAAGTAGACATGTGTCAGCCGCAAGTCAAGGACATTCTAACTGTATTGAATTCTACTCTGCCTTAATAGTGAAGGGGAAGGACCTACTGGCTAGTATGTCTTGTAGATTCACTTGATTTACTACACACTCCTCAAGTTCGGAACTAAATTTGCATACTTGACGTGATAGTTCCAAGCATTCTGTAGCATTGGGACTAGCGAAATCCGATGGCAGGATTGCTGATCCAGCTATATCACGCATATTTACTTGATATCCGCTCAATACAGTCAGGGATGTCGATATTCTGGGGCTAACTGAAAACTCCACGGCTGAGCTTTTCATACCCCTATACACATGGGCGATTATAAGTGAGAACACAAGTAATGAGTGACGAAAGGAAAGGACAGTATCGTTTAACAGCAAACGCAATGGACAAAGCTCCTCACGCACGTGTAAGCCATTTTGTTTGGTGATTACGGAGTTTGACGCTGAAAACAATAGGTTTTTTTTTGTTCCTCTTGACGTAAAGTGTGGCATCGACCCAGTTCTGGTTTACGAACAGCCCCAGCTGTAACAATCCACAGCTGGTCATAAGGGTTTGGAAGAGTTTTGACTCTCAGGGATGTGACTGCTTTCTAATCATTGGAAAGGTAGCCTAAACGTTCATGATCAAACAATGGGTTCATTTGAAATCCGGCCTGCGCTCGCATCATCTAACTGGGATAAAACTTGGACCCAATTAGGTATCATACTAAGTGAGACTTGCACATCCTATGAATGATCTCAGATCCTTGACAGCTTCTGGTGTCTTGTAAGAGACAGAGGACACAGATAACTTCAGTCTACAGTCAATATGAGTCTGGGGAAAACTAGTCTAATTGTGTAATAAAGCTGCAGGTAAATCTTCACAATAGTTTCGTGAGGATCCGGGCTAAAATAGGTCCTCAACGCTTAGATGGTTCCTGGAATACTGAGCAAACTGCCCGTCCCTTTCTCTGAGGAGGCTGCACTGTGCCTATGGACCAGCCTTGTCGTTATACCCGGTTAAATGTGGGCTGAATACAACGTCAACTTTTCGTACAATTGCAGTAAAATTGTCCTGAAAATCTTTGGGTAGGATTACATCTGGATCCATTGAAACAGACGTATAAAATGGCTTAAGACACTGTAAGCACTGTCTGATGGAATGGTTATCCTCTAAGGTTCCTCTTCCTCTGCTAGAATGAATGCTGTATACACTTATCAGAAGTGGTCATTTTTTAAAGCAAGCATGTCATCGCTTGTGAGTTTCGGAACACGCATAGACTTGACACACTATGTACTAGTGTAGGTTGTGCCCAATGTTGGGGTAAATGTGAATTTTAGCTGCCAATATGTGGTTTAACTGCTGGAGTAGGGTATTGGAAGATTGTATCTTCCGGAAGATGCAATTCGATGAATTCACCTGGCCATTCTGTTGTAGTAACTGAAGCACGATGGACATGTACACCATGCGTGGAGTTTCCCAACATATGATGGAGAGACATATGTGCATATATTGCTATCCGCAATATATACCCGGTGTTTAAATGGTCTGATAAAGATGTCATTAGATAACTAACGATAACCTCTACATTGAGGTTTTCAAGAACTAGTCCCTCAAAGTGAAAGATAATATCTTTAGCGCGTTGAAAGCAGGTTTCGTCGATCACAAGAGGCGAGTAACAGTAAGCTTGATATGCTGACTGGGAGGATGTAGATACTATGGCTTTGATCCTGTTGGCTGTGGGAGTCAGGATCATGTTACCTGTGGCTCATGACAATGGTTAACCGAAGATGATGGTGATTGTAGAAACCTCCCAAGTGGGATGACTGGCGGACAGATACTCGACTGGTTTATATATCTAGGCTAACTGTTTCTAGAGGGGCAGCATCTACCTCTAAATCACTGTCGTCTTCGTCCAGTATGTGGGTGATCTAACTTTGATCATGCTTTCTATTTTGTTCTGGGGGGAAGGTGCATTTACTTAGAAAATGTATGAGTTCTTTGATTCAGCCTATTTACATACTGTAGAATCATTTAAATTCAGGGGGCCAATTTTCGTGGATTGCTGAATTTTTACGGGTTCATGGGGACGTAATTTTGTGGATTTATACATTTGTAAGAAAGATAACTCTGGGATGTATAGTTGTCTTTATTCGTTGAGGATGTAAATTCGTGGGTGAGGGGTACCCACGAATTCCACGAAAATTGAGCCATCACGAATTCTAATGATTCCACAGTAATTTGTCATGGATTATCTAGAAAGGGTTATGCTGTAGCTGTGGATCTCTTCGCTTTCACCTCTTCACTGAACCGTATTCCGTCTAGAAGCGAGAACAACGCTTGAGACATTGCAGGTGTGATGGAAGCGAGGTTAACGCTTGAGATACTGCAGGTGTGATGGAAGCGAGATTAAGGTTGCGCAGCTCTGTTTAATGGCGCTGTATAACTCGCCAAGGTAACTCACAATGCAGCAGACGTTGCCATGTCAATACTATGGAATTTTCTAAGGATGGAATTACTTAATTATCACCTTCTACTGCTTCACCGTGATGTGTATGTTGCTATTTTTCTTGAAAAGGTTGTCCTCAATAACAGCTCCGAGTCTCTGCAAAAGGTCCTCCGGTATTTCCTTGGGCCTAAGTGAAATGTCATCAAAGTTAATAAAATGAGTTACTGTAGACTGAGAGCTGTAATGCTGACGAATTGATTGCCAGATATGTTCGATTGAGGTGGAGTTCTTTACTATAGTGTTACACGATATGATAGACAAAATTTAGCAATTTGTCACAGCAAGAGGTTTAACATGTTGTTATTCTGGGCATTCGTGCATCGTATAGCTGCAGGTACATCCCCTCCGTCATACGTAAAGCTCTGGTATGGGTTAGGTTTTTTTTTTTTTTTTTTTTTTTTTTTTTTTTTTTTTTTTTTTTTTTACACTTTAGTCCACTGAAAATACAAGGAAGGGCGCAAAGTTGGGTAAGTGATAATGTATGTAACTAATTCTCAAAAGAATTTACAGATTTGTTTGTATTTAATACCCATTGATTGTACTTAAACGTCGGATCCAATGCATGGTGGGCAGACAGACTGTTGAACAAATAACAAACGTGTACAGTATAAACACTCCAGTCCGTGATGTCTGAGGTAGGATGGGGACGTGAACCGCTGCTACCAAGCAAATATACTAGAAAAGACCACAACAGCACTGTGAATGACCACAAGTGCGTATCTACTGCACAAAAGGCGGTTTATTGCTGAACCACAAAAAACGAGACACAAAAACTAAAAATGAAGGTCGAATCCGAACCAATCTGAACTTGATCATACACAAACTTAACTCACAAATACAATACAATGGCGAAATCATGTTTCTCAAGATACTGAAAGTACAAGTCACAAATCTATTACAAATGCTCAATAAGATTTTTGCTATCAGTTTCAACCATTTCGTTTAAAGTCAGCATTTCACAAATTCTATGGTCGCTATAACGATCTAGTTTTCCAATACAACCTACCATTGGGTCAAATGCTGTCTGACGTGTTTCATACCGATTGTTGAGCCGCTCTTTGCACAATGATTTTGGCTACGGATACCTCCGTTTAACTGATCAAGATATAGGGCTCACGGCGGGTGTGACCGGTCGACAGCGGATTCTTACTCCTCCTAGGTACATAATCCCACCTCTGGTATATCCAGGGGTCCGTGTTTGCCATACTTTCTATTTCGTATTGCTTATAGGAGTTATGAAATTGATCACTGTTTGTTATCTTCACCTTTCATTCAAGAGATGGTCAATCTCAAAAGTAATACTAATGAGAATTACTTGTCACTCAAATATTCCATCATGTATCTGCGAGGCCTTTCTGGTGGCAGAACTTCTGTGCTTCATCAGTTTTCTCCGACCACTCAGCAAGGAAATCGCGATTAGACCGAAACCAAGATATCGTGTGATTTATTTTCTTTATTTTTCATTGAACAACATAGATACACTGTGCCAGCAATTACAACATGTTTGGACTAACTATAATGTTCTATCCAGTCTACACATTCCATTAAACACAACGACATTCACTGATTACACACAAATCACGCGTATTTCTATTGCAAAGCTATGGCATTTGTACTGAGTTGAAAGGCTTTAGTTGTACTCGTTCGAAAAATTGTCACTCATGCTGATGCGTCACCAGTTTTAGGTTAAGTATTACAAATTTACATTAAAAGGAAAGGCAACCCCAAAAAAATTTACATGATAAATGATAGGATTAATTATATGATAAAAATTTGTCATACTATTTTTTTGATATACAGCCTAGATATGCTTCAGTACTAATTTTAAAATGTTAAAAATTGAAATTCCCGCCATCTATAGAGGCTGTCATGATGCGGAACTCTTTTGTATTCAAAAGACCACAAAAATCGATAATTTTGACGTCACACCGTCTATTCCAGTTTTGATGAGATTCTAAGATCATCAATGATGTGCATGTGGTAGATTTTACGAATACATTGTAAATAGGTGGATGCCTTCCTGTCAAGCAGTTAATTACACTAAAGCGAAGGGGAGACGTGAAAAAAGCCCCCCCCCCCCCTGAAATTCCTGACCCAACAAAGATATTTGAAAAGAAAATACTATGTATACTGTGGATCCACCATTTGCGTAATGACAAGTTGAGGTTTGAGACATTTACATGTATGAAGAAACGAGTACCATCTGCCTGGTCTGCGACTCGACTGAATATCTTTTCTTAAATTCTACTTGCGAAAGAATGGGCTCAAATCTATACGGCACCAAACTTAACTGTTCGTGACTTGTCATGTTTACAATGTTGCTGATGAAATAAACCGGAACCGACGGTGTGACGTAATAAATTAAACTTCAATGGCCGCTCTCTTAGCGGCGGTTAATTTAAAAAATATAAGATAGATTAATATTGATTTAATTGTTAAGCAAGGATTTTTGTTATTATAGACTGTCATTTACGATATTAGCAAGTAATACTTTATTCATAAAGGCAACACTATGGTTAGGGTTGTCTTTCCCTTTAATGGCGTTAAAAGTCGTAGCGGTTTTCAAATATTTCCTTAATATAATCCATTTCCCCCCATCTTTTTGAAAAGCGATTTTTCCGAATTCTTAGTTTACAGCAATGACTTTACAGCAGTGAACTGTGTATATAGTGTGAACATTTACAGCAGTGAACTGTGTATAGTGTGAAAATTTACAGCATTGAACCGTGTATAGTTTGATAATTTACAGCATTGAACTGTGTATATAGTGTGAAAATTTACAGCAGTGAAGTGTGTATATAGTGTGACATTTACAGCAGTGAACTGAGTATAGTGTGAAACTTTACAGCAATGAACTGGGTATATAACCAGTGTGAACATTTACAGCAGTGAACTGGGTATATAACCAGTGTGAACATTTACAGGAGTGAACTGGGTATATAGTGTGAAAATTTACAACAGTGAACTGAGTATAGTGTGATAATTTACAGCAGTGAACTGTGTATGTAACCGTTGTGAACATTTACAGCAGCGAATTGTGTATATAGTGTGAACATTTACAGCATTGAACTGAGTATATAGCCAGTGTGAAAACTTACAGCAGTGAACTGTGTATATAACTGTTGTGAACATTTACAGCAGCGCATTTGTATATAGTGTGAAAATTTAAAGCACTGAACTGTGTATATAGTGTGAAACTTTACAGCAGTGAACTGTATATATAACCAGTGTGAAAATTTACAGCAGTGCATTTGTATATAGTGTGAAAATTTACAGCAGTGAACTGTGTATATAACCAGTGTGAAAATTTACAGCAATGAACTGTGTATGTAATGTGAAAATTTAAAGCAGTGAATTGTGTACATGGCCGGTATGAAGAACTGTGTACGAAGCTGGTGTGAACATTTACAGTAGTGAACTGAGTACAAAGCTGGTGTGAACTTTTACAACAGTTAACTGAGTATATAGCAGGTGTGAACATTTACAGCAGTGATCTGTGTATATAGTGTGAACATTTACAGCAGTAAATTGTGTACATGGCCGGTATGAAGAACTGTGAACAGAGCTGGTGTGAAAATGTACAGCAATAAACTGCGTACACACATGCAGTCTCTGTGACTTAGTAAACCAAAAGAATAAAAGCACCAAAACATAATGATTTTACACGCACTCGTAGTTAACACCTGGAATTTCCATGGCAATACAATATCTTAACAACATTGTAGACATCCTCTTCACAGTTATGTATATCAAACTTCGGATTTGTTCACAAGTCTAACGATGTGGTATGTTGTGGTCAGGATTTTTCTGTAAATGCGTTTTAATGTGTGTTCTGGTTGGGTACATTTTCCCGCACCCTTTACATCTATTGGTGTTATCCCCCACAACATGATACGTACCTAAGTGGTATTTTACAGCAATTTTAGACTTGAACTTTTTTTCGCATAGATGGCAAACGACGTCATTATCATGGTAATTGACATCCAATAAATGTTGGTAAAAATTAACTCTCTTAAAGTCCTTGCGGCACGTGGTGCAGGTGACGATGCTCTTTTGTTTATCTTGCTTTGCCTTTTTCCCACCATGCCTGACCTGGCGTGAAGACTTAGGCTTTGGAAGGTCAAATACTTCATCCGTTTCTATGAAATACACTGAAATAAAAGCAGAAATTGTATCATATGAACAAGATGTTCAATGTATCATTAATGGCTAAAATAATTTACCATTCACAAGACTTTTATTTAACACGAAAGCATACACAGAATGGAATAGCGAGTTCAGTATCCCCTTCAAATATAGACATTTGATTTAATTCATAGAATAAGCCTTTTGAATATTTTAAATTGTTTGGCAGCGAGGCAACAGAAACAAAAGTCTATTTTCATCATATTAATCGATATGTTTAATTTGTCGGTACTGGAATTCTAAAGGGCAAAGTAATGTGAACTACATTTTGTAGAAACTCAATAATCTAACTATGTAGAGAAGTGGGTTTTCAATTAAAAGGTTTTACCTTGAGCACATCGGATACTCCAAACAATTTTTATATAATTTTGTATGACTATTTGTAAATGTTTCAATATTGCTAAAAACCATAGTTACCACAAAATTTTCCAAGTAAACTACCTTTACGTTTGCATTATTCACAAATTTTTACTTGAATATTAAATGGAGAAACATTATTCAAAAATTTAAATGCTTCAACGTCTTTTTAGCTCTTCTGAGCCAAAGGCTCAAAGAGCTAATCATATGGCCATATGTGTGGCGTGCAGTGTGCGTCAACTTTTTGGAAAAAGGGCTATATCTCAAGAACACCTTGGCCAATTTTTGTCAAATTTGTTACAGGGTATCCTTGGCCCAAGGGCTTTCCTTGTTTGTGACCCTTTCACAAGGGGAGATAATTAGGAAAATGCAAACAAAAGTAGTGGTTACTAAAAATCTTCTTCTCAAGAACCACTTGGCAAATTATCACCAAACTTGTGCATAATGATGAGGATAGGTTGTAGATAAAAAAAATTGTTCAAGGCATTATCCTGGGGCAATGGGTGTGGTCTCAAGATCACTTCAAAGTTGACCTTAAATTTTGTTTAGTTAAAACCGATATTTTGCTTAGTATAAGGACTAGGATCATCAAGTTTTGTCAGTTGATGCATCTTAGGACCTAATATCTTGTTGTCTCAAAAGTAGGTCATGGTGACTTACTTTTTGAATTTCAAACGTAATTATTATTAAATGAATTTTGATGCATATCTTGGACACTTTTGAGCCTATGATCATCAAAAGTTGTCAGTTGATGGATCATGGGACCTTGAAGTGCGTCATGTGAAAAATATGTCACCATGACCTATTTTCTGAATTTTATGGCTAATCATTTATGAATACATTTTAGGTTGTTATTTCAGATACCGAGAGGTTTAGAATCATCAAACCTTGTAAGTTGATGCGTTTAGAGGCCTTGAAACATATTTATAAAAAAAAAAAGTAGGTCAAAGTGACCTACTTTTTGAATTTTGCAGACATTCAAATTTCACATTTTCAATTTAAGATGCATATTTTGGACACAATGAAAGCTAGAATCATCAAACTTTGTCAGTTGATGCATCTTGAGTCTTCATAGTTTGTTGACCAAAAAGTAGGTCACCGTGACCTACTTTTGGAATTTCACGGCTATATTCTAATATTTCAGATACTATTTGACTTACAATTATTAAACTTTGTCAGTTGATGCATGTTGAGTCTTCAGAGTGTGTTGACTAAAAAGTAGGTCACCGTGACCTATTTTTGGATTTTGACGGCTATATTTGAATATTTCAGATACTATTTGACTTACAATCATCAAACTTTGTCAGTTGATGGGTCTTGAGTCTTCAGAGTGTGTCGACCAAAAAGTAGGTCACTGTTTATATCTGATAAAACCTTGTTAATTGATGAATCTTGGTTAGTGAGAATTTTTGCCTGTTCTACAATGTATCAGAAGAGCGATTCTAGTCTCATGGGCCTCTTGTTTTAAGTGTATTTCATGTATCAATGACCAATTCACATTGTTTGATCAAATAATAGAAAATCTCAAGTAAACACAGTCAAATCCTACTTCATTTGATGTGTCCAACATTTTGGGCATCCTACATGTATGTCCTTAACGTTCTATAGATTAAATGATTGGGAATTAAAAACAGGAGCATTTCAACAGAGCAGATGAAGCACCAGTAGGCTTGAATGGTTATTTCCTGATTATTAAACATGATGGGTGCACTTTATTCAAACCATGAATTATTAGCATCTCAACTGATTCGATACGCAAGAGCTTGTTCTGCGAATAGTCAGTTTTTAAATCGAGGCAAGCTACTGACAAACAAGTTGATGGTGCAGGGGTTTCAACAATCTCGATTGAAGTCAGCATTTCGCAAATTCCATGGTCGTTATATCGATCTAGTTCGTCAGTACAACCTATCATTGGGTCAAATGCTGTCTGACGTGTTTCATATCGATTGTTAGGCCGTTCTTGGCACACTGATTTTGACTACGGATAACTCCGTTTACCTGATCAGGATATTGGGCTCACAGCGGGTGTGACCGGTCAACAGGGTATGCTTACTCCTCGTAGGCACCTTTTCCCACCTCTGATGTGTCCAGGGGTCCGTGTTTGCCCAACTATCTATTTTGTATTGCTTATAGGAGTTATGAGATTGATCACTGTTCGTTATCTTCGCCTTTCATCCACAAGTCAAATCACTTCATAACGTAACGCTATGTGACTCTATATACAAAACGATGTTTTTTAAAACACGGAAATAAATTATTTTTACTCTGTCAATAACTAAATCCTTAACAGAGTTTAATATGAATTTGAATTATGCGAGCTATAAGCCTATAACATAGACCTTTTTTTTTTTTACAATACTGAACTCAATCGGCCACAAATTGTTTACTACTTGAAATAATACAGGCACAGAAGACAAACTTCGTATATGCAAAGAAATCGATATCATCTATATATTTGTGAATGTTTTGTAGCAAAAGCTTCAATTAGCGTGTAGGGGCCTCCGTGGCCGAGTGGTCAGAGCATTGGGCTCAAAATCACACGGCCTCTCACCTCTGTCGGCGCGGGTTCGAATCCCGCTCGCGCCGGTAAGTGAGGAAGTTTCCCAGTTTACTTTCGGAAGGTCAGTGGTCTCTTCACAGGTACATTGTATCTGGGTTCTCTCTTCCACCAATAAAAACTGGGCGCCACCAGATAACTGAAAAATTGTTGAGTGTGGCGGAAAACATCAATAAATCAATCAATCAATCAATTAACGTGTAATTTAAGGTATTCAATGTATAACGACCATATTTCATATCTAGTAAATCGATGGTGAGCTTTTTGTAATCAATATATCATTTTGAAGGGTTCATCAAATAAAAATAATCCACCATAGGAATTTTCGAATTTTCTTTATTGCTTAATTTATTTCACCTAGAATTTTACATTGAAGTCTATGGGAAGAGCGTGTTCTATCAAAATATTTTAAATAGAAATTATATTTTCATACAAATCTTTTGATAAAAAGTTACATACACTTTCTCTTTTTGAAAATATGAAATAAAATTAATCACTTACCGCACACATTTTTAGTAAATAAGATTTTTCTTATTTCTACAAAGGGCAGATAACTCTTCAAAAAAGTCTCAAGTGCAAAAACGTCAACTTGAAATCATTTTAAAAGCATGTGAATTTCATTTGTTTCACTTTCATCGTTATTCAACAATAAATATTTCTTTTGATTCAAATCTTTCAAAATTGTTCATTGCGTTATATATTGAATATCTTAATTTTGATTAAAGTACCTGTGTGTGTTCGGCAGAAGTTTTATCAATTTATTTTGTTAAAAACATTTTTATATGAACATTTATGGATTATGTACGAAATTCAGTGTGTGAATAACAATGCAACGTCTTATTTATCTGCACTACATGACAATTCTTAATTTGATATTATCTGCAGATGTCTAGTAATTATCAGTTGATAAGCTAACTACAGGTAACTTGCTGACGTCTAACAGGTGATTCATTGGCCTGTGTATAGCAACAGATGCCCATGTTATGGACTGATTTTTTGGAACCAGTAAAAATTATGATGATCAACACTTCTTTCTCCGTTCTTTACAGGCACAAATCAAGAAATTACTTAGTTGAGAACTTAATCATTCCGACGAGAAATATATCAAATAAACCCCATAGTGACTAACAGATTTACATCACAGTGGCACATTTGCAAATTCAAATGTAAAGCAATGCATGCATTTAAAACTCTGACCAAAAAATAGGAGTAAATATGGTCTTTAACTAGATTGTAATGCACATTTTCTGATCATCCCATGTAGTGTCAGTTTCACCTGTTAGCTCATGCATAAATTTATGCAATAAAATACCTCAAAGATATTTATATGTAAAGTCAGCAATCACATCCAAATGGGAAGAATGTAAATAGCAAATGGGTTTCAAACTAATTAGCGACAAGCATTGAGGTGCATTATACAGGCTCTTGAATACAAAGAATCAAATATAAGAAGCAGAAATACAGAAACTGACAGCAGAAGTTGAAGGGAAAGTTGAGACTATCATACAGAGAGGTACTGAAGAGACGCGATATGAAATGAACTCGCATCTCTAATGACATTAAATAATTCAAATCACATTACAGCATTCGTCAAAATGCTTATGTTCCAACCTCAAATTATAAAACAATGAGACAGCTTATATCTACTAGCCAACAGGTAAGCACATTTTGTGCATTTCTTGGTTATGGAGACATCAAAGGTTGTTGGCCAAGAGCCACAAATTGCGGTATGGTGTTCTAAGCCTTAGTAGTATGGATCTGTCAACAATATCTGCTTAAATTCATATGTCGAATAGATATATCCCAGTGAACTCAAAATAAGACACCACAGTTTTCCATATCTGCTTCATATATGGATATGTTTATCAACAAAGACATTAACGGCAAACTGACAACTCAACTTTATGACAAACGGGGTGACTTCACCTTCTCCATCTTCAACTTCTCCTATTTATGAAGCAATGTTCCATTATCACCTGCATTTGTGGTTTATGTATTTCAACTGATTCGATACACGAAAGCATGTTCTGCGTATGATTTTTTAAATCGAGAAAAGCCACTGACAAATAAGTTGACATTACAGGGGTTTCAACATTCTCACTTACTAGTAAATTCATTTCAAAATTAAGGATTATCTCCCTCACGCATAGCTCTTATCCTTTGACTCCACTTTTTTTGGCACACTGTTTTTCGCTATAATAGCTCTAAAACTTCATTGTTATTTCGGATTTCAAACATTTCGGTTGAGCATCACTGAAGAGACATTATTTGTCGAAATGCGCATCCGGTGCATCAAAATTGGTACCGTATAAGTTTTACATTAAAAATCAGCATTTCACAAATTCTACGGTCGTTACACTGATCTAATTAGCATTTTACATACCATTTATTAGTCCGTTCTTTACATGGTTTTGACTACGGATAACTCCATTTACTTCATAAAGATATAGGGCTCATGGTGAATGTGTCCAGACGTCCGTGTTTGTACTCCACTCAACTTTGTATTCGTTATAGGATTTATTAGATTGATCACTGTTCGGTATCTTCACTTTTTCATCATGTCAAAGCCTGTTGTTACGTGGAGCCCTGTTTTCAGGGTCTCATTCGGACCAGTACCTTTCACTCTAATTCCGAACACTTGGCAAGGAACAAAGCATTACCTAAATTAAGGGTATTTAGTGTGTCTGTGTACATGTAGTGAATCCGGGACCTCTTGGTTCCAAAGCGATCAATAAATAATAAAAAACAATAATTAGGGTACTAACAGACAATCTGTCAATTCAGCCTCCAAGAGATGTAGACACTACATGTATACTTAATTATCTTAGGCGAGGGGTTTCTTCCAACTTGCATCAACAGGTTTGAAAGTAAAACATCATTGAACACCATTCGATGAAAATGTGTTGTTGTTTTATTTTTGAACAAAATGAATAAAGCTTCAACATAATCTATCTCAATATATAGGGCTACAATCATATTTGTAGCAGTTTAGTTAAACTACGTAAAACAATATTGTTCTTAAGAACTACGAACTATTTTTAAAAGCGAATTTCTCTATTCATATTTATCTGTATCCTTCATCTATTGAAAACAAATTATGTAAAATTACTGTACAAATGTTCCTAGATGTTTCCACTAAAAGCACAAATATTTTACACTGTGAACAAAATTCATGTTAAAATCATGAATTAACAGTAACCAGAAATATGAATTACATGTACCATATCTAATGTGATACTGATCACCAATCACATCACCTTTCTCACCTAGAGCAACAGTTCTGTAATTTCTTTAAAAAATAACAGACTGAAAACAGTTAAAAAATAGAACTTTCGCACTATTCTCTACATTCAGAATCCCCCCCCCCCCCCCCCCCCCTGAAAAACTCCTTCCATGTGCAATCTAATAATCGTTTCAAATTTCATAACATTTGTGAATACTTTTATTTTTCTTCCATTAAAAAATGAGACTTTCGATTTATAATGACGTACAGGTACATTACAAAATAGGAATCGGAAACACGAATAATTTAATCAAAACTTTCCATTCTGTAGTACTTAATATTTTTATCACACGTCATTTTTGCTAGATATATATAATTAGTTCTGGATTATATAGACTCTAATTCTATAGTTACGTATTCTACATGTATACACAGATGCATTCGCACTACCACAGCCTTCGTATATTTCCCCATTCATTGTGCTTCTTCAGTGTGACTCTTCATGTGAGTAGACAGGTGTGTTCTGCTCGGATAACTCCTCCCACAAACAAAACAACAGTAAACATCTGATCCCTTGTTATGCACAGTGGAGAGGTGATATTTAAGTGCCGTCTTTGAATTGTATGGTTTTCCACAGTCCGTACAAATTATCGCATGTCCATGGTTACTGACCGCAAACAGGTGCTCACTGAACGCGTGTCGGGGGAATTTTCCATTACACACATAACACTGTACATAATCTGCAAAGAAAAACAAAAACCAAGATTTAAATATACCAAAACAATGTTAAACCGAAAGCTTCAGCTATCATACTGAAACTTTGAAAATAATTGAAATCTAATAAATTGTGTTTAATATGGTGGTTATTTTGATTTCTTTAAACTCTATTCTAAGAACATTACAATGTGTATTGATTGCCATTACATATCTAACGAAGTATGTTTGAAACCTTCACGATATCAATAATGATTTTCAACTAAGATATTGTAGAATTGATTTTGAACTTTTCGTGAATTTCATTAATGAAGTTGCACATAATTGCCCACAGAGAGGCTTGGTATCGAACTTCACTTTCTCATAAAGGCTTAGTTTCCTGTAGATTGTCACTGACCATTATGCTTTTACTAAGAGTGGCCATTTATATGCTACAATGCTTCTTACAGAACAACTAAACAAGACAAACTATAGGAAGGTGACTCTAAACTAGCAAAAGAAGTTTGTCAAAGCAGGTATCTCTAACAAACTGAGGAAAATTGTATTTTTGATAAAAATAGCAACATAGGAAAAAGGCATCATATTAATGTGTTACAAAGCTGATGTCTTTGCAAGCTCATATGACCTCCCAATGACCTAAAGTAATTGGAAAATACAGTTAGGGGCGGAATCTACCAAGTGTACTTTTTCTTCTTCTTTTTTTTATACACAAAATTGACATTTCTATGACACAGACAGTTCCACATTCAATTAATACTTTGGGATCATCTCATTTCGTGGTGATCCAGTTTTCATGTTTTTCGTTATCTCGTAAATTTTAAAACCTAAGTGAAGAACACAATTTTTATATTGTTTCCTATATGCACGAAATTATATCCCAACCAATTCAAACAGGAAATTCATCACGACGAATTTCAATGATTCCCTAGCGTTGAAAACCTTAACTGACTTTATTACCCTACAATCCACATTTAAAAGCTTTATTTCATCGCAAAGAAAGTACATATCTGTCCATTGAAGATAAAACTTGCATACTTACTTAAGACGCAAGGTTCGTAGGGTACATGGAATTATATTTATATCACAATCACGTCATTTTCTTTCTAGACAAAGGGTCAGCGTACGTATGTTTCATGAAAGTCAAATCATTTAGTCATTGTCTTAGAATCCAATCAGACGGTTACTTCTAAGTTTTGGTGTTAGAATAAACACCATCAGCCCAAAATTAATTATTATATACTAAGCAAATGTTTCTACTGTAGCAATGAAATAAATTTGAAACATATGCATGTATAGCTAAGTTAAGCTATAAAACCATCTACAACGATGGTCCATGAGAGTTCGGACACCGAATTACATAAAACAAAATTTGGACAATATACAAGTGAAATTCATTATTTATTTTTGATAATCTATTTCAGATACACTATATAGTTGAACTCTAGTTATATAATCCACTACGTTTCTTCCGTAACCATGTAATGTTTTTCATTTAACATAGATTCAAAACTATAATTTCAAGACCAGTGCTACAGTTGAGGATGCCTAGCTATGAGAACATCCCCAAGACGGTTGCACCCTTCATATCACTGTTGCCAGTCCTGTCTATAGCAGCAATGTAACATGTTATGTATATCGGTCAAAATTTTATAAATCATCCAATCATTTCGTAGACTAGATAATTCTGAAATCGACATTTCAGTGCAGCATTCTAATGATCTTTTTTTCATTTCCCGATAGACTGTCTGCATTTCTGATACCTCAGATGAACACCTAGATTTGATTTGTGTTTGTAAGACCTTTTGCAGTATGGACAAACAAAGCATGCCAAGTCGGAATGGCTCCGTTCATGGTCCAGAAGATAACTCCTCGTGGGAAACGATCGCTCACACTTATCGCATTTGAAATTTCTATAAAATGAATGCACGACTGATAAGTGATACTTCAACGCCGAGCGAGAATTGAAAGGTTTACTGCATTTTAAACACATTTTCTTGTATCCATGGAATTGAACATTTTCGATGTGTGTCGTCAATTCTTCAGTTGAATGAAAATATGTTTTACACACGAAACAGCGAAGGGGTACGTTGAGTTGGGCAGCTGCCATTCCTACTGGAAGTGAACCTTCACCTAAGAATAAATTAAATGTTTATTACAATTCAGAAAGAAATGAAAGAAATTTAATTCCCTCGTAGTTAAACAATGTTAAGGATTTTGTAGGTAAAAAATCAAATTTGCATCCAGTATGACGGATTTTGTAGCTAAAGTTCAAATTTACATCCAGAATGAATCGTTGTCTTTCAATACAAAATTTCTTAGTGCAAAATCCAGATAATATCCCTACTCTAACAAAATACAGAGATAAAATGCATCAAAAACACTACTCCCTTGAAATGACTGATCCATCCATTTATTTTCTTTCAAAGACACCAAAAGTATAAATCAATCCATCTACCTTCACTTTCCTTGTTTCAAACTACAAGTTTTCTCATGACGCAACATCACATGTTTATGTTTGAATTCACTTGAACACAAAGAACATTTCCATGGTCTATTGTCAGAATGGACTTTCTTGTGCACCATTAGAACAGACTTGGCAGAGAAAGCTTTATTACAGATTTCACAGCGAGGACAATCTTTTCCTTCTTCGTGCTCCATGCGTTGATGCTGTAGTTGACCCGTCACAGTTTTAAAACCCTTTCCACAAATATGACATATAATAGCAAATCCATGATTTCGCACAGAATTGTAGTGCTCTAACAGGGCTTGTGCATTCGGAAACCATGCCAGACAATATTTACACAACGACTTTTCAGACCGGAAAAACACATCTTTCCTAATCAATCTTTCTTGCATTATCTGTGAATGGAGAACTCCTCTTCCCCGCTGTCCTGTAAATATAGAAAATACCACGGATAATTAAGACCTCGAAGTCATTGCCTTTATCAAATGAACACCTGCACATCCGAATACTGTGACCATCATCAGTGGTAAAAACAAATATATAGAAGCTCAAACATTAGCAGTAGTTTGCCTCATCATACTTCCGTGATTCTGCCCTTTCCTTCAAATTTAACACCCTTCGTTCAGCAACAAGACTTGCACATTAATTTCCGCAGTTAATGTAAGTGGGTTTTTTTTTTAAATATCGCATGTTCTACCTTTTCCGATTCACTCAATGTTTAAAATGTTTAGCTCTGTGTTATATATAGACAATTCAAGCATAGTGAACTCCATTCTTGGTGAAAAATATGATAATTTCAATGTCGAAATACATAGGATATGTTATCTACCAGCTTTCATCGTGAAGTAAACAGTGACACATGAAGAGGAGAGAAGGGGGATAGTCACTTCCTCTACACGGAGAAAGAGAGAATATAGTATGTATTTATGGGGCTCGGATATTCCAATCCCAAAATAGTAAATTTCCAGTCTAGTTTCCTATACTGATATGAACATATAAAGACAAAAATTAATGAATTATAACTATAAGACTTTTGATGACGTTTCCAAAATTATCAAATATATGAGCTAATGGGGGTATCGACCCGCGGTCCCCAATCAAGATCCTACCATTGATATAGGCGGTCTGTAGACCTCTGGCTTATTTTATAAACAATGCCTCACCCCTGATAAACTGGTGTGTGCCAGAGGGAGTAAATGTAGAAGAAGAAACGCTAATAATGTGGATATTTCTTACATCCAAAGTAGTCACAAAAGAAAAAAAATCATGATGACCTTGTGTTGCATATAGTAATAAAAGTCTCTACAACTATGAAATTCTACCGTAAAATTGATCTTCCAATCACCTTAACTACCACCAGAATACACCACAGAACACGTATAACTATAGTCTTAAAAACATTCCCTTAACATAACGAATTTAGATGTGACCATCTTAATTCCGAACATAGATGTTTTCACACAACGCCAAAAGATCTGGATAAATAACAAGACAGTTGGTCTAGGACCTTGTGATTTTTTTTTCTTCAATTTCATTTCTCGATGAAGTAAATTTTTTCAAAGACATGCAAAGCATTATTTAATGAAAAGTTTATGAAGATTGTTGATTATATCAATACCCCAAATGACCCTGGCAAACAAGCGATCTTTGATAAGTGTGTGCAATATACCCCGGTATATGTTTAATAAATAAAATATTTGTTTTGTCAGACTTTTGCTTATGACAAAATATATAGAACCCGGTTGTTGTTTTTTTCTTTCATTTTATAGTTGCGAATACGCGCTTCAAGCACTAAAATTCTGTTAAATATAACCTCATTTGCTGAGAGATCTGCGTTCTTTACCATTTGATACACTGCCATTATGATATATAAACAGCTTTTGTCTTTGTCACTATATCCGAAAAAAACAAACAACGAAAGATCGCTAGCGCTTAACGCCACAGTTATTCCCTATACCCAACTTTTCAGGTAGGAAGTTTAAAGAAAAATTACATATATCTTGTCCAGGAATGTGGAAGCTGAATCATGGAAACATTTTTAAAAATACTAGTGCATGTAATAAATAATCTTAGAGGTGATTTTCAACCATATCATATATGATGATAAATATTCCACAAGCATGTCTAACTACATGCAGATACATGTTTCAGAAAACATGCAACAATGTTTTCTGCAGTCCAAAACTATTTCAAACAACGCTAAATGACCATTTCTTTTATTCATGAATGACGTAAATATTTCTAAAATCAGTCAAAATACAAGTATAACAAAGTTTATGGAGAGACAAATGAAAAGTACTCGGGTATTTTTGTGCCAAAGAATTTTGTATACGGTTACCCTAGCTACTTCTTATTTCCTCGCCTAATTTTGGCATGACATATATACTATTACTAGTCCGTATAACATATACTATTACTAGTCCATAAAACAATCAAATTTCTTCTGTAACACAATACATCAAGACATTCAACCAAAACATCAAAGACTCAAAATAGTTTACAATCGTGATGATCGAGTTAATGTTCCATTAAGATACACATACACTGAAATTAACATTTTCAACAGGGTATCGAAAAACTGCTATTTTTGTCTCCTTGAGCATCTAGCCACATGGTCCTTTAAATTACTTTTATGTTTGAATCCTTCGGAACATATCGGACAGGTAAAATATCTTAGCTCTGAATGTCGTTTCATGTGTCTTACAAGATGGCTTTTACTTTGATTTGCTTTACCGCAAACTTCACACTTGTGTTTAGTGTTCATTGTCTGATTATGGTACATGTCCCAGTGGCGTTGAAAACTGTGCAAATTAATGTATCCTTTCATACAAACAGGGCAAATCCTTGCAAAACCATGATTGTTAACCTCTTCAAAGTGCTTTCGCAAGTCCTGAGACGAATACTGGCAATACGGGCACCTGCCAACAGTTGAGAAGGAAGTCTTTCCATCTAATCTGATCGGTTGTCCAAGACCTAAATCAAGAGAAAACTTGTTGAAGAACGTCATTTATATATTATTAGAACCTAAATTTATCAAACGAATGCATTATTGTGGAACACACGTCAGAGAACTTCGTGATTCCTTTATCCTTACACCCGTCGGAATATTAACTGCTGTGAAGAAGAACATTCAAAAGTATTGTACCACAATACATGCGAGAAGTGGTGTAAAAATCAAATAAGAATTAGCAGCTTCATCATCCTTCCTCACAATAAATTAAATACTAGGCATTTTAATACTATGGAGAGCTGCTCCTTTAGTAAAACCGAAACTCCGAAATATTCTTATCTTGTGATCAGTCATCCAAACATTTTTGTTACACACCATTCTGATTCTACTCACAAAAACTCTGAAGTTGATATTAAAAAGATTCTAGAGTTTCCCATAGTCAATATCTATAAAATTATGGATCAAGCTAACGTTCTGTTGGAAATTTCAAGGGCATAAATTGTGTTCCTTTACTATCTGACCTGTTTTTGTTGTCTTATGAAGCAGAATGTATTCCCAAATACAGAAAAAGAATAAATCACTTGCTGCCGTGGCCTTCAACAGATCACGATACATCGAAGACATTTTATTTATGATCAATATTCACTTCCACTTGCATATCCATTCAATATATCCCAGTGAACTAGAAATAAGACACCATTCTTCTACATCTGCTTCATATTAGGATGTTTTATTGAACATAGACATTAACGGCAAACTAACGTCAACTTAATGACAAATGGGATCTCGATCGTCAACTTCTACATTAATGTTGCCAATATTCCATTATCACCTGCATTTGGTGTGTTTGTATTATCCCAAGTATTCAATACGTGAGAGAATATTCTGCGTATGATCAATTTTTCAACCGAGGCAGACTACTGACAAATAAGTTGATATTACAGGGGTTTTAACATTCTTGTTTAAAATCAGAATTTCACAAATATAATCTATAAACTATATAATCATTATAATCTTATTTGCAAATACCATCTCTCTGACGTGTGTTATGCTATATGTCTGGCAGTTCCTTACATAATGATTTTGACTACGGATTACTCCGTTTACCTGATCACGAGGATTCTCGGCGGTGTGACTTGCCAACTGGGTATGCTTACTCTTCCTAGACACCTGGCCTACCATTATGTTTCAAGGGGTCCGTGTTTGTCATACTCTCAAGTTTGTATTCCTTATAAGTTTTATGAAATCGATGGTATTTCGTCTTCACCTATATTCATGTATTCTAATTATGACCTTGCAAATGATTATTTCCTCCGCTTTTTTAAATAACCGAAAATGACTCAAAATAAACACCTAAACAACGTTGTAACTATATACATATTTATTTATAAAAGCACATAATTGACAAGAACTATCAGAGGCATGGAACACTAATAATAGAAGTATTGTAGTTAAAGTAAAAATAGCTTTGGTGGATGCTAGTTATCCATTTTTATCCACTTGATACGTTTGCAACTTCTTTTGATGTGTTCTTTTAAACTTGATTTGTGCTTGTAAGTTTCCCCGCAGTGGCTGCATTCAAAATTTCTCTTTGTAGAGTGGGATATCATGTGTCTTCTAAGATGAGCAAAACTAACTTGAGATTTCCCACAAATATTGCATACAATTATTCTGGTTTGTGAAACATTTATTTGGTCCGTCGCTGTCTCTCGACAGTGTTCTAAGCCTTCGCTTGTTGGGAAAGTGGTCCGACAAAAGTGACTGGAGCTTTTGGGAGCAGATGTACTTCTCACAACGGTGTCTGTAATATATAGTAAAACAGGAGTGTTAGGAATTTTCCACGTGTTTCTCTAGTCCAAAAAGGTCCCTTTATATAATAGAGGAATTTATGAAATTAAATTAGGAGGCAGGGTTTTTATGTTTCTGTCAACAATCGTCTGAAACCAGGAACCACCAAAAAAGTTAATATATTATTATGCTTGATAGTGATATTTATATCATAACCTTCACTTCTTTCTTAAATCATATTTCTTTCCTTGAAATGATCAAAATACGAACCGTGTTTAAGCTTCATATCTACCTTTTCCACACATTAACTTAACAAGTTGAAAATTCCATAGGTATCATTGAAATTAAGGAAGTATGAGAGAGAGAGAGAGAGAGAGAGAGAGAGAGAGAGAGAGAGATAGAGAGAGAGAGGAGACACTCAGATTTTGGACGGATACGGATACCATCAGATGGTTATCATCAATTTGAATTAAAATCATCTGTACGTGGAAGAATTCCATAATACGCATTGGCATTAAATGCACTAAAATACTGTCAACTTGGGATAACAATTGCATAAACTGAAAGGTAATGAAATATGGTTTATCAACTAAAAACCAAAAGCTTTCAAAGCTTCAAACAAAACATCTGGTTATTTTCACATACATCTATCAATAATCCCACATCTGTTCCCACGCACTTACATGTATATCTATGAAGCAAATGAACACATACTTGATACATATATGAAACCATTCACACTGACCTCAACACTGCGTCTGGTAAATTCCAAATCTTAACACTTTCAACATTTTGAAACTTATTTCTTTACATCTGTTTAAACTTAGTTATTTGTTTCCATTCTACCAATTATCTTGGCTGCATTCTTTTGACTTGAAGGAGTAAAGACAGATTGGCACATCACCAAATACATGGATAATCAAACTCTCTTCCAACATTTATTGAAGATCAAATTAATTCCATAAATGCTAAGTACACACAAAATAAAACTGAAGAAACAATAGTACACCTTCCACAACACAATTTACAGGACACAAAAGTGTTAACATGTAGCAAAGCATTAAATTTGTTTCAGCATAAAACATTCTAGTTAATTGTGGCTTTTTCGTGAATTAAAAAATGCCTCTTCAGAACATCGTGTCGTTTAAATGACTTATTGCAAAATGGACAAGAAAAGGGTTTCTCTGAAGAATGCGTTGACATGTGTCGCTTCATGTTACCCGAATACTGAAACGATTTGAAACAGACAGGGCAAACAAACTGTTCTGCAGAATAATGCGACTTCTGAATATGTGCGTCTAGTGTTGGGCGATTCTGAAAGTATTCTCCACACTTGCAGCAATACAGTACACTCCGGGTGTGTTTCTCGTGTTCAAGAAGATTGTCTACGTTGACAAATGGGGTCCCGCAGATGTAGCATTTAATGAGAGGATCTTCATCAGTCTTCAATGTACGCTTGTTGGATCCTGAGGAAATAAAACAATGGTATATCTATCACAAACGGGTATCATGATTTGTATCTATTGCATATATTAACACACCAACCGATTTTGACAATCTCACAGAAAAACTAGACGGACAACCATCACAAACTACAACGACTGCATAACCTATCGTCTTTCCCCGACAGAATCACAGATACTGTCACGTACGAATCTGAATAAAATCAACTGCGGAGACATATTTATCTCGATCCACCATAAAAATACTGAAATATCTGTAAACTCGAAAGAATCCATAAATATTCCCATCAACCACAAAACTATTCAGAAAGTCATACGATCCGCTACATCTTGGATTATGTATGCATCAATGTCTATAGACCTTCTGTCCCATATGATACAACACTCCATTTTCCACCTCAAACTTGTCTTTATTTCGCCAGTGCTGTAAATAAGCATTCTGCTGTTCTCTGTTCCTCTGCTTATGGGGAATTCTGAATCTTCCCAACACCAAATCAACAATGGTATCGTAACGTTCACTCCGCAAAAATCGAATTGGGCGAGGCTTCGGTTCATCAAATCCACCAGGGGTATCTGTTAAAATAAAGGCATTCCTAAAATAACTCATCAAGTGAACAAGGAACGATGATCCTAAAACTCATTTTCTGTGTAAGTTCACTCTTGCCAAACAATAAAACCACTTGCAAAACATAGATACAAATTGAAACGTCATGGAATACATCAGGTCTGCCATCTTAAGCATGCAGAAACAAGTCGTCTTGTAGTTTCGTAGTTACACCCATTACATGGGGGGACTCATGTCAAAATATGCATTTTAAGTTTGGTTGCAAAATCAAGCGTATGCTTTAATCCTCTTCATCAATTTTTTCTTCAAATTTATTTCGAAGAGCTCAATTCGGTTTTCACTTTATATAACTGCCCGTTCTACGTTCCAGTGAAATTCTATATACCTATGCCGATAAAGCTGTATTCGTTGTTAATTGTTGTTTAACATTCCATTAGAGAATTTTTCACGCATGATAAGAGGGATGCGTGTTTGCCATACTCTTGATTTTGTGTTCTTCATAGGGTTTATGACATTGACCACTGTTCCATTATCTTTACATTTTTATCGAGGCGTCTCCAGGTACAGATGAAAAGCAACAATTTTAGTTGATACCTGGCGCTCAGGGCAAATTAGCACGGCTTATACATCAGAAAGAAAGATAACTGAATTGTTTATTAAATACGGTCCTTGACTGTTATTTGAGTGGTCATCTATAGAAAAAGAAGTTTTCGTACATTCGTTTACATATTCAAGAATACAAGACCCAAGTTTAATTTTGTCTTGTTTTAATTAGTACAAGAATGGAGCATTACTTTATATTTAGAGATAATATTAGGAATTAGTAAATCTATACATAAACAATTACGGTCTGTTACATGTAGATCAAACTGCCCGTTATATGGTTTACGCTTTATTGATTTCAAGTTTTATTTTCTTGTGAATTTATTGAGGGTATTCAATGTATTATGATTATCCTTACATTTATACTAGTTATTGTATGAATATACGGGAGTTTTTAGTCAATTATCACAGTAAACTAATGCATTTCTTTCGTACATTATTGGACAATTTCATCATTAATGATAATTAACTTTTTCTTTATATCACCCTGGTATGATTTGGAGCTTATGAAATTGCTGAACTTTTCACAAAATGTATCAAGCACAGCATCCCGCAGAAACGATTTAAGCAAGAGATCTAATTTCATATTACATAAACCAATACCTTGGTTGTTAAAAGAATAAAATTTCTGATTATCTTTCAAAGCAGAAAGTACAGCGCAATCAGCAGACGATCTAAAGGGTATCATAGGGATGTACGCATCCCTATTTCTGTTGAATGGTTTTAACTTTTAAAAAATTTACATCGTGCAATAACGGGAGAGGTGCTGGTGGTAGTTTTTTTTTTTTTTTTTTTTAGACAGTGTCAATATAAGATGCTATCCCCTTTGAAAACTCTATCCGCCTCTGCAGTAATGGATCTATTAATTGATTATATACTGTCTATATTGTTCTCGAGAATCTTTCACTCATATGGAGACTTCACCATTGCCGGTGAAGGGCTGCAAAATTTAGGCCTATGTTCGGCGCTTATGGCCATTGAGCAGGGAAGGATCTCCATCGTGCCACACCTGCTGTGACACGGGAACTTGGTTTTTGCGGTCTCATTCGAAAGGTATTGGCACACTGACTTTGACTACGAATAACTCCGTTTACCCGATCAAGATCTAGGGCTCACGGAGAGTTTGACTGGTCGATAGTGAATGTTTACTCCTCCCTCCTAGACACCTGATCCTCTGGTATATCCAGGGGTCCGTGTTTGCCCAACTCTCTATTTTGTATTACTTATAGGAGTTATGAGATCGATCACTGTTCGTTATCTTCACCTTACCTTTCACCTAAGAATTTGCTTATGAATTCGCTTTTAAATGTTGAACTTCTTCATTACACAAATGAAAATCCACGAGTTGAAATAAAGATGGGCAGGAAAGTGTGTTCAGACTCGGACATATTTCAATCACTTCAGCCCTTAACATGCATATGCGTGTAAAAGCTTAGAAACAAATTTTACGTTTGAATTAAGATAACTTAATTCAAAAACTTTTTACTAAAAAATAACGAAACTCGATATCAAATTTATGTTTATGCAAGGAAAATGAATAAATTTAACCACATGGAATTTTTGTCCACGAGTTCCCAATAATGTCTAATAAATTGGAAAATTTTGTATAGGATCATACAGGGAAAGGCAATATCTCACAAGTTTTGTATCATAGAAAATATACGAGTTCCTAATATTCTAGGGATTTAAGATTTGTACTAATTACAGCCAGTTAAGATAAAATCCCACAAAATATTCTTAACAATTGTCTTTAATAGGATTTTCTACTCTGGACTAACAACACAAGTACCTCAACCTGGCCCGTCCAAAATGTATTCCAATATGCATAAAAAAGTAAGTCTAATTTAATTGTTGATTGATTGCATATTGTTTAACGTCCCTTTCGAGATTTTTTCACTCATGAAGACGTCACCATTATCGGTGAAGGACTTCATCTTACTAGCTATTTAAAAACATGTTAGTTTTCCATCAACTCAATGTTCCTCATGTTAGCGCGGGTTGCAACAGCTATTGACGAAGACAATGAGTTGTACCAATAGTAGTTGTTATCTCACAAATGCAAAAGCTACTATCAAGCTAAGTGTACTCGATTTCTATATATTTAAGGTAACAGTTGAATATTTAGCATATTTGCTAGTATATTCAAGAAGGTTTAAGAAGAAATACGATGCCTAATCTCCCTCGTTCAGCTTCTAAATAACCAAGCTGTGCTTCAGGAAGCCTCTGACAGCGACAAAGATACAATTTAAACCACTCAACATGCCGAATTCTAAGATACCCATTCTATGTCAAAACAACCGGTGTGCGAATATCAATTATTTCCAAAGGCCATCATTGTTACACTTAAAATTATCAAATCATTTCATTTTAATAAATCATTTTTAAAAAACAAAAAACAAATTGTAGTAAAATGACGAGAGAGAGAGAGAGAGAGAGAGAGAGAGAGAGAGAGAGAGAGAGAACAATATATATCAAAGCCGATCATAGATCCTCAACAAGTTTCATTCTATGTGTACCCTCTGTATGTGTGTATGCGTGTCAAGACATCTAAAGAGGAGCTACGGTATCCCAGAAAGCAAACAACTTGATAAATGCATCATTTTCTGCTCAACATAGTTCTCTCTGAATTTGCGTATTTGCAAATGTGTTTTCACCTGGTTTGTGTCTCATCTTTGTGCATGTTGCTTAAAGTCAAGTTCTTAATAACACCATAAAGGCACTATACGGATAACACCCCAATGTTTACAAAAAGTGAAATCAGGTCTTCAAAACTACTTTACCAAGACCTGCGCTATAAGAACAATATCGAATTAATATCTTGGTAACGAGAAAAATTTTGTAGCAGATTAAAGCGCATAAATCGAATTTTATTTCGAATCAAACCTTCATCGATGATATTTACCATTAATCATAAATGGTAAGCTATCACACACGATTTGAATTGTTTCATTCATATTAATCAATATCAATCCAGACCACGTGTTCAGCTGTTTAAAACTGATGAAGTATAAATATTCTTTCTTCCTGTTATGTTGCTTGAAAACATGAGCTGGGGTGTAGTTTATGCACGCCCATTATGTGTTGATTCAGTATATCTTTACGAGTAAAACTTTTGTGACAGAATGCACACTTGAAAGGTCTCTCTAGCGAGTGGCGTGCATTGAAATGTCTTCGGCAGTTCCGAAGATTTTTAAATTCTTTTCCACAGATGGGACATTTCAAATCCTTTATCTGTTCTGCAACAATTCTTTGAAAACTGTTCTCGCCTGTGAGCTCAGAATATTCTTCCGTGTTTCCTGGAGAAGAAAAGGCACTTATATTATAGTCAGAAAAGGTAATTTCTTTCTAAAGCTTCGTCTTAATCATAGCTCAACATAAACGTTATGTGTCCCTCTTTCTGTGTACTACACCAAAATGTTGTCTCAACACATCCTTCCGTTTGAAAGTTTTTTCACAAACAGAACATTTGAATGGCCTACAATCTGAATGAATATCATTTATGTGACGTCTCATGTTGCTTCTATTATGAAATAATTTCCCACAAACAGGGCATCGTAAATCATCATCCCAGTATGAATCAGACGATTTTCCGCTTCCCAAAGGACCGCCTACGGAAAGAAAATAACACGTATAAGAAACTCTTCAAGTTTTAAAACTTTTATTTCATATATCATATACACTATAAACATGTATTATCTATGTAGGTTCGCATTCAGTAACAAATCCCGCATGTATTCATAGTTCATTTTTATAGCAAAGAAAATCCCCACTCAACGGAAAAATTAAACAAACACACAACAAAATTAAAAACACATAATTCACATATCAGAGCATTTTTGCTTTTCACAAAGTCGGAGTCAACTAATTACATAAGCACCTTTCCTTTCTTTACTTTATGCACATTAAACAAGTGTTGGGTCAACACATCTTTTCGTTTGAACGACTTCTGACACAATGAGCAGCTGTAAGGGCGGTGCTCAGAATGTGAGGCTGCCATATGACGCTTCATGCTATTGAAATGCTGAATTCGTTTATGACAAATTGGACACTTGAAAGGGTGCTGTTGTCCGTGATCGGATTTACAATGCTGTTCGTATGCCGCAAGGGAATCAAAACTTCGTCCACATTCACAATAAATGATATTTAAATCCATGTGGACTGCACCTTCATCCCCAAAGCCTACGAATAGAAAGGGAGATTGGGTAATTGCATTTAAATTGAGTAACTTGTTTAAATCTATACATTATATAGTACTAATATACTTAAAAATTCTTTATTCCAATAGGAGGGAAATCACCACATTTCAAAACAAGTAACAACTTCCTTTAAGTGTAATGCTGACACCTCGAAAAGAACTACCCTTTGCCAAACGCTATTGAAGGAGGGATAACACATCGTCATAATGGCCGATTTCTTCTAAAACTCAAATGTAACAATAAATCCTTCTCCAATCAAATTTTCTTCCCAAGCTGAATATTTCAGTGGGTAACGTGTGATGCTGCCTACCTGTAGATCGTGATTTCGAATCTACCAGGGATTTTAATATTCTTTCATGTTACTTTCGACTAAAACTGGATCCCCAATAAATAAGGTAAAGTTTTCAAGTTTAAAAATTATTGTACATTTCTCGGATTTGTTACAATCAAAGTCAAATAAATCTTTCAAATGACCTTGATAGACATTTTCTTTACATGATCATTGAAATGTAATCAAGTTGGTTGTTGCGGTGACACAATCAAGTTCTCGTCAATAAAAAATCACTGAAATATTTTAACTCAGCATTTCAAAACGTAATCTCGTCAATATCACTTTGAATCACGCCCAAGATGTCGAGTTCTCCAATGGTTTTGCAATGAGTCCTTTCTATAAAAACACTTATTACATATATTACAACGAAACGGTTTCCAGTCAGTGTGAGTTGTCATATGCCTTTTCATGCTATGAAAATACTCCGAAGTGAGCCCACAGACATCGCACTTATGTAGGCTCCGACCCGCTTTGTGTTTAACTTTGTAATGATATCTATAAGCGTGATCGCTTTTGAAATATCTTCCACACTGACAAACAGTAGCTATATGATGCTGTGTTCTATAATGACTTTTGAGTTCCCCCTCTGTTGTCATTGCCTGATCACAAACTCTGCAGAGGAACAGTTGAGATGATTTCTCTTCTTTTCGGAAGCCTACGAAATAACAAAAACAACTGTCAAATTCCATTCCTACCTTATACGAATTAGATTCCAAATGACGTGAAAAGAAACCAAAACCTGATACACACCAGAGCACTGCCAGATGTTTGTAGCGTTTATTACAAAAATGAACATTAACATAGATTTATAACGTGAACTTAAATACAATTCCATAAGTACAAATATATAATTTATCATATACATATACTAAAGTTTTATTGTCAAGTCAATATATTTGTGCATGAATACATATTTCATTCGAAACTTTATTTCATGTCCTTGACTCCGAAGTTGTTGGAACACTGCAAATCTGATGTAATGACATGTGTAATTTCAAATAGTCTTTTCTCTTGAAGTTTTTACCACACTTCGGACACTGGAATCGTCTCATAGAGTGGTGAGTAGAAAAGTGTCTCCTAAGATTACTCATGTATAAAGAGGTCCTTCCACAAATCGCACACTGGTAGCTGTTATTCTCCAATCGAATACACGAATCACTAAATTTCTCAGCATATCCTATATCGAAAACAAGCAAAACGTAAACAATCTGGCGTGGTTTTCATGTAAAATGTTGTAGTTAATGTTCTTATATGCATTCAACATGAGTCGTGCATATCACATACAACCAGCAATGATGCACTATTCAGTCGACATAAAATGAAACATAGAGGTCGTGTTGTCCGTGATGTACCTTAATAATTAAGTACGAATCAAAATAATACATATTACCTATTCACATTATAAACCTGATAAACAAAAAACCATAACACATAACAAACGTGTAATAATTGTCAACAAAAACGAATAGGATTCGTACATATCAGATAAAATTATCGAGCAATCCAGATTTAAGACTCGTTCAATACAAAATTTTCATCAAGAACTAAAGAAAACTGGAAACCGCTAATTTTTTTTTAAAATTTAGTATTGTCAGCCTTGTTCTTATCTGGAAAATGTAAGTACATGTGCGCTGTCAAATAGTCCTTTCTCTTAAACGACTTTGGGCATAGGTTACAATGAAAACGACGTTTTGTGGAGTGACACGCGATGTGTCTTTTGACGCTACCACAATAAATAGACGTGAAGCCACAAATTGGACACTTGTATGAATCACTTCCGCCAGTCTTTATTGGATTAAGGAGAAACTCTGGCTCCAGTTGTGGTCCTACAGAGAAACAAGACGAACGAATTACAAAAACAAATGACATACTTTATTGTTGAACGTGTAGCATCATACATCACTGGTACACATATGCTTAACTCAAAGCACGAACCGCAAAATGTTGAAATCTTCAATAATATTACAAGCAAAAATATTCAAGATGAGATTTAAACAACCACCACGGACATCGATGACAAGCACATGCTCAGATATTTCTTCCACTAAAACATACTCAAACAGTAGGATCCTCCGACAAAACCTCTGGTTACACAGACTCTGGCTGATACAGAGCATGCGTCACATCTTTGTGATATTGAACATGCTGTTTCAGATAATCCTTTCTTT
Source organism: Ostrea edulis (assembly GCF_947568905.1). Classification (NCBI taxonomy): domain Eukaryota; kingdom Metazoa; phylum Mollusca; class Bivalvia; order Ostreida; family Ostreidae; genus Ostrea; species Ostrea edulis. The sequence goes on along the minus strand of NC_079169.1, from coordinate 55,791,577 downwards.
TAAACGTCTTTAAGCAATACTCGCACTTGTGTGGCTTTTCCTCCGAATGATTGGCAATATGTCGAGTTAGATTAGTTTTGTACATTGTTCTGAATCCACAGATAGGGCATACACACTGTTTTTCAGAGTTGACCGAAATGGATTGTGGTATTTGATTCCAGTTCTGTCCTGCAGAAAAGATAACCGGTTATATTGTTAAATTTAACATCATATTTAATCGCATCATACTAACAAGCACGGCATACGTATGAGGAGTTACACCTTTCAGCTTTGATTAAAACCCTTCCTTTCCTATCCTCACATCCCATTCATTAACACAAAACCAATAGACAACTGAAACAGCCAACTCATAATTCTGAAAATGTCCTGTACGACATCGCTATTACCCACTCTAGAACTCCAGCAAAAGGTATAAGGAATGTTGAAATTGCATGCACCACATTAAAAATTCTTCTTAAGATGAACAGAGTCGGTATGCTTCTTTAAATGATCTTGGCGTTTAAAGGATTTATCGCAAAAATTACAGTGGTGTGGTCGAACAGAGGAATGCATGACCATGTGTCTCTGATAGTTTCGTTTGGTCTTCAGCACAGTCCCACAAAGAAAACATGTGTAAGAATACGAATACGATATTCTAGATTTTGCTGTCAAGATGTCCATGCCCGGTACTCCTACAGAGAAAGAAAAAAATATTTATATCAGAGATACTTGTGTCCCGTTTGTAACTGTTTTAAAGACAACTTAATATAGTTCTGTTTATAGACCACATCCCGAACAAGCACTACTGCAACTCATCCCAAAGAGTAAACAAAATATATTTATCATACCAATCACATTAAACACATCCAATAAAACCAAAAGTTCGTCTGTAAAGAATTTTGCGTTTAATTTACATACACATATGATGACTACTAGACACACACATATATATACACAGATCAAAGAAAACAAAGATCCAAATTAGCTATTATTCAGTTTGTCTTTCAATCTGTCAAAAATCTTCATTTGCTGAGGTTTTCCGATTTCTATGTGTGCGCATGTGCGACTCCAAATAGTCTTTCCTTTTAAATGTCCTATTACATATTTGACATTCATATGGCCTTATATCCGAATGTTGGATCATGTGTCTTTTAAGACTCGCTTTATGTAGTTGTAATCCACACAGTGGGCAAGTGGTGGAGGTGGTAGGGTAGGACTCGGTTACACCTATTTTGCCGTACGCCACCTTTAAACGCCCTACAGAAAGAAAACAAAAACAAAATATTGCAATGATATCCCCATTACCATGTTTAAACTTACTATCAACGAAATGATGGAAGATTAATCTAAATCCTACAAAGAATACAAAACCGAGAACAGGGCGAACATGGACCTGGATACACCAGAGGTGGGATCAGGTGTCTAGGAGTAAGTATCCCCTTTTGACCGGTCACACCTGCTGTGAGCCCTCTGTCTAAATCTTGATAAGGTATTCGTTAACAACATGATCATCAGTGTATGTATTCTAATGGTACAAACGTTTTTGCTTTACTTGACAAGAATGATCTTTTGATTGCAGCACAAATTCAAATATATGAAATCTGAGATGCCCGACAATACTTTATCTTAGTGATTCATTTGAATAAACAAAATGAAACCATTTTCAGGGATTTTGTTTTATTCTCGATGTCTTATAGTTACAAAACATATTGTCCGACTGTACTGGACACACTGTACAATATACAACAACTTTCCAAATTACAAGTTATCTTTTAATCGTAACGATAAATGAGATTTTATATGTCTCTTCAAATTATCCTTTCTTTTAAAGGCTTTTTGACAAATGTAACAATGATAAGAAACATCTTTATTGTGAATGTCCATATGCCTTTTAAAGCTAACTTTCCGTACAGAAGCGCCACAAACGGTGCACGATGCTACATCTTCCCTGTTCGTTAAAAGACATTTCTGCATGTGCTGCCAAACATTTGAGGCAGAGCCTACGAAGAAGAAAAAAAGGCATGTCACGGATTACTTTACATTAATTGACAAAATAGAGAAGCAAATAATTGCATCACCTTCGCAGCATCATCAATTCCAGATATCAAATATCAACTGAAGTACATTGAATCGTGTATCAAGTATAATTCCTTAAAAAATACTATTTAGAAATAATAAGCTGTGCTGAGTTTATCTATATCATATTAATTGCAATGTGCTAAGTACTTAGCAAACAAGTTTCCAATTACGTGTTGAACTGTGTTTAAATTGTCCTTATAATAAAGATTCGTTGATGAAATGGAGAGAAAATGTTCATGTCTTAGTCATATACAAGCAAGTCTTCAAAGAAAAGGTTTCCATGGCTATATCAGTCATTTTCAACAATGATTATAAGTTGCATTGTCAGTTTTGTTTAGAGGTTCATTTTTTCCAAGTTAACATCACCAGAATCATACAACTTGTGAACAGACATCACATGTCTTTGTAGACTGTCCTTTCGTGTATAAAATTTTCCACATATACGACAAACATGGGATTTTATGCTGGAGTGACTGTCCAGATGCCTTTTATAACATCGTCTTTGAACCACTGCACCGCACACACTGCAGGTAACTGGCTGTTCTTTTGTGGGATATTCCATAACTGATCCACTTTGCTCCTTAATGGTCAACCCTATTACGAGAAAACGACCAGAGTTACGGGTTAGTCCGTCTTTCTACCATTTTCACACACAAAACAATTCCTTAATGAAAAGGTACCGAACTATAAAACGTCCCTCCAACAGAAATATACCATATCAGATATCAGCCAATCACATTTTTTTCAAAATTCTTTCGACAGCCGCGCACCGCTATAAAATATCAGCGTGCACTACCATATGTTTCTGCAACCCATCCTTCTTGGTATAAGATTGACTACAAATGTGACATTTAAACCGTTTTTCCCCAAAATGTTTTCGAATATGCCTGGCAATGTTTTTCTGATGAGATCGAAATCCACATATGAGACAAGCAACCATGCCGCCAGATGAATTTTTATCTCTATCGATAGCTTCTTCGTCACGTGGACACCGAACATACATCGACTGGAATCCTAAAGAAGAAAATGAGGATACGTATCAACCAGTGGTTTTTTTCCTGGTATACAACGAAAACTCAAATATTTCATTTACCGTCCTATTCACAAGGATTTCATTTTGTGTCGTCATACAACTTTTCTGTGAAATATTTATTACACATTTCTTCAAGTTTTTAATTGCAGCAATTGTCATATTTCGAAGGTATGTACACGATGTCGACACAAATCAGTTTTTTCATGATGATCAACTTTTGTCAAGACATATGTCCCTGTTGTGTATATTTTCGTGTCTCGTCAAGTTCAATTTCGTCTTGAACCCTTTATCACAGACCTTACAACGGAAAGCTCGAAAATCTGAATGAACGTGCATATGTCTTGCAAAATTTTTCTTGTTCGTCCAAACTCCGCAGATCGGACATTCTCTCGTTTCAGAGGGATTTCTGTTCTTATTCCTGCTCATACATTTGATGTTCCTCCAAAGCGGCGTATCATTTAAACCTAGAAAAGGGAACAATGAAGTGAAAAACGGTTCACTTGAGTACGAAAAGATACCGACATCAATCGGAGCTCCTTATTTTGCTATGCATATAGGAAGAATAAAACACGTGAAGGAAAAAATACAATACATGCACACATTACATATAAATGCATATCGCTTTGGAAAACGCTTTCTTTGCTCACCTAACATGTCACTCTCCGCTTATTTCCGAGAAATGTTTATAAATAAATTGTAATCTTAATGAATTTCAGGAAAGTATTTCAGAAACCCATTTATTTCAAAAATACAATTCAAAATCACAAAAATGTTTCAAATTATGAAACATTTGATGAATCATTTGATATTCAAACATGTATTTATTCTTTAAATTTACAAGTCAAATATATCATCGAGTCCCGACTTCCATCTTTTTATTTTGTGTAGACGTCCATCATCTAAATATTGAACAAATAATCCGTCACAAATTTCCTTTTAAAACAACGACAAAGGTTAAAACTGTACATCAAATCCAATTGACTGATCCCTAAACTTCAAATCGAGAACGTTCAATAAATACTAAGACACCACTTGCTTACGTGGAAATAACACAAAATTCAAATCCATACAGCGACACGGGGAGCCTCTAGTTATGAAGTACATGTATATATAAAACCCTCACGAGTGTAACCTCTACAGTCGAGCACTTGTGAGAAGAAGCGGTCACTATCTTTAATTTTCTACTCAGGCCTGTCGTGACGGGGATTTGAACTTAAGACATTTACGTTACAATCTCCGGAGCACGTTGTCATATTTCATAACTCAGACTAATTTACCATTCAAATCATAAAAACTTTTGAGCTTTGCCCCATTCAATAGAAAACTTGCCACCGATCCTTATCGTAAACTGATTTCCAGATACCTCATCCAGCTGATCATATTCTTATCTAAAACTGAGTAGTTTCCTCGAGATGTATGTGCTTTAAATGTGTCAGTCCCTTTGAAATTCTTACTATTAGTTGCATCAACCACTCAAAAAAAAAAAAAAAGAATTCTTCTTCAAGCACCTTCGATTACTACGAAGTGAAGAATGAAGTACACCGCAAGGGTACACAAGACACCCGCATGCAACCATATGTCCATCTTGCATGTTTGACGTCTCTAGTGTGACGATGTCAACTGCAATTCCAAAATGAGACCACAATCACCTACTTTGGGTTTGATAGTCACACATAAACACGGCATGACAAGATTAGTCCTGCGCTGGAGTCAGTACCTCTACCCTGGGGATCATGAAATTACAAATTTGGAAGCTTTCCTGTTCTACATGAGTATGCATGTAGCTTTTATTTTACATATATGCAATTGTAAGGAATATTTTTGAAAATTCGTTAATTTCTGGCTTTTTTTTTTGTTTTTTTTTTTGGCCTCACCCTAATGCTTAGCGGTGCAGACATCCTGAAAGTTACAACTGGTGTCCCTCTTAACTCAAAGATGATTCATATCAAATTTGAAAGGAATCAAAATAGTAGTTATCAAGAATTTTAAAATGATCAATCACCAATGCACACTTTTAATCACTATGACAATTTTGGCCCCCACAGTTACCAAAATCCTTACCCCCTGGGAACACGAATTCATAATTTACAATTTTGATAAAAGGCTACCTGCTACTTATAAAAATCCATTAACTTTCAGTTTTGTATGAGGTGACTAATTGGGGCAGTCCTTCGGATGAGACCGTTCAAACCGAGATCCCGTGAAATAGCAAGTGTGGCACGATAAAGAACTCTCTCTGCTCACTGGCCGTAAACGCCGAGCAAAGGATTAAATTTTGCAACCCTTTACCAGCAATGGTGACGTCTCCATATGAGTGAAAGATTTTCAAGAGGGATGTTAAGCAATATACAATCAATCATTCAATCAATTAACTCAGTATCAAAAGGAATAAAGATGTTATCTATGTTTTTCACATCATCACTATAAGCCGCGGTAGCTCAGTGGTAAAATGTTCGCTTTATAACCGGGTCCCGTGTCACGAAGTCGGTGGAACGTTAAAGAACCCTCACTGCTACGTCCCTGAGCGCTAAGCATAGGTCTATATTATTGGTATTTCGCCTACAGCTGGTGACGTCTCAATATGAGCGATTGATTGTATCTTGTTAACGTCTCGCTCGAGAATTTTTCACTCATATGGAGACGTCACCAAGACCGGTGAAGGGCTTCAAATTTAGGCCTACGCTCGGCGCTTACGGCCATTGAGCAGTGAGGGTTCTTTAACGTGCCACACCTACTGTGACACAGGACATCCGTTTTTAAGGTCATCTCCGAGGACCCGTGACATTCAAAACTGATGCCGAGCGTTTGGCGATGGAACTATCACTACCCGTTTTAACGACTTGGGTCTGTCGCGGCCGGGATTCGAACCCCGGTCTACCGCATGCGGGGCGAACGCTCTAACCTCTCGGCCACCGCGGCGGTCAATATGAGCGAAATATTCTTCACAAACAAATACAATGAATTAATCGTAGCCGGGAGATCACGAGTTCAAACACTACTCATGTCATGGCTGCTTCAAACATAAAATATAGGTAGCAATTGCCCCTTCGCCGCAGGCTCGGCTTTTAAAAGTGGGAAACATGGGTCTTTTGGATATGACCTTAGAAACGGAGGTCCTGTTTCGCCGCAGGCTTTCGCACATTAAAGAATTCTCACTGTTACAGTTCCGAGCACTATAAGCATAGGTCTAAAATTGTGATATTTATCCTAGAGTTGGTGACCTCTCAATATGAGCGATTGATTGATTTTATATTGTTTAACGTCACTCTCGAGAATTTTCCACTCATATGGAAACGTCAATATGAGCGAAAATTTTTAGATGGGTTGTAAAACAAACAATCGATCAATTTTGGGTTACGTCCTTCCTGTTCTACATAACAACCTTACAGATATGTGGTTGTAGAGGAGTTTGAAAGTTAGTCAATTTTTGAGAGACAATGTCCTGCCCTTAAGGCCCTGGGGGTGCAGGAATCCTGAAGCCCCCTTGTCCTAAAGATGCTTCCTACCAAACATGAAAAAAATTGGAAAATTATTTATCAACAGTTAAAGATGTTCAATAGCAATAGAATAAACTTTGAAATTTACGCATGCATAAGGGTTGTTTGCACTAAATACGTGATTAAAAGACTTTTGTGTTAATTACCCCCACGCGTACCATTTCTATAGTTAGGTAATTTATCAACTGATGAAACTGATATCACGTAGTTAAAACCATTAAGTATGGTCTGTGAAGGAAATACGCGTATTAAATAAAAAACCAAAAAAAAAAAACCCAGACATATCCATGTTGCACTAGGTCGCTTGAGTGACCCAAGAATTGTTAAGATCTAACCGGCTTAATTTGATTTCAAAAATCATAATTATTACATAGATTAATATCTTTGAATGGAAACAGAAATGAATACTGCGAATAAACAAGTGCACAAGTACCAGTTTCTCAATGCAAAAATTGGATGTGATACACCTCCACTGAATTTGGAGAAACGAGAGAAAAATCTAAATGTACATGGAATAATTCTGAATGCTAATGTCTTCACAAATTTTAAGACACAAGTGACGTCCTTGCCATTCGAATTGTTTGTGAAGCAGACAACTGTTACTTAAATACATTGTGAAACAAAATCTAATAAATTCTTAGAATAAATCAACTCGACAAATCCTCCCCATGTATTGTCAAATGTTTTTTTAAACCCTCTTTCCTTGTATACGAATTCCTACAAAGATGACACTTAAATGGTTTATCTCCAAAATGTTGTCGAATATGTCTGGTAATGTTTTTAATATGAGACATAAATCCACACATCAGACAAGCAACCATGTTGCCAGATGAATTATCCCCGCTGTTCTCATCTCCGTGACTCGGACAGCGAACATACATCGATTGGAATCCTGAAGAATAAAATGAGGAACTTGTGTCAAACCCCTCTTCATATTCCTTTTCCAACAGTTTATATGTATACCATATTTATCAACAGTGTTCTGTTTCCATGGAGCACTTTATCTCACGATTATATGGCATTAATAACTTACCGATAGCTTTATAATAAAAGTATATACAATTTTACCCCAAAAAGTGTATAATGCAGAATAGAGAGAATCAATTTAAAGCGTGATGTAATATTTTCTCAACTGACTGTTAAGTTTTACATCCGACTAAGAATTCTTTCTCCTCAAAGAACCATGTATTCCTTTGTCTAGTTGTTCGTCCCATGTTGATCCAAACACCGCAGATGGAAAATTTTCTCACATTGGAGGGATCTTCGAGTTCCTCCCGATTTGAATAATTTTCAGTATCGTGTTGAAAAGGGAAAATGTAATGAAACATTTTCTAGTCATCCAATAAATAAACTTTCGACACACAACTTCTAAGAATCTTACTAGCCTGTATATAGGCGGCACGTAGCCTTACAACGATCACGTCAAAATTGTGATTTTCGACCAAGAGAGGTCAATACATGTATATATATTTTTAAAAAGAACAAAAAATACCAACAATTCATAAAGTACAACAATCCTCTTTTCAAAAGACATCACCAGCAACTCATAATGAATCATACTTATATCAGTTAGGAAATTGAATTCTCAGACTTATGCCAGGTCATGTGACGTTTCCAATAGTCTTTCCTTTTGAATGACTTGTCACACACAGAACAATAGAATGGCCGTGCGTCAGAGTGAGTCTGAATGTGCCGTTTAATACTACTTCTATGACATTTCATTCCACAAATTGGACATGATCTGTATTTGGAAACTTTATCACCACCACATTCTTCCTCCGATGGATCAAGTTGATATGTATACATTCCTATGATAAGAAATAAATAATAAATAGCGTATTATCCGATAAGTATTACTTACAGATGTATCTTACAGTGGCCCAATATATATGCGAGATTTCCATGTTAAGCAAGACACCAATACAAGTCAATGACAAAAACTTTATTTCTCCCAGTAAATAGTAGATTAGAGACAAAATGACTCAACACTCAACATTTCAATTCCTTATTTGTCTGTCAAACCATATCTATTGTCTTTCACATAATGATACTGCATATGTTGTTTCATGTAATCTTTCCTCTTAAAAGATTTGTGGCAGACCTCACACTGATACGGTCTTGCTTTCGAGTGATTTGCCATATGTCTTTTCATACTACTTTTAAATGAGGTTCTTAGTCCACATATTGGGCACATGAAGGTTGGCTTGCTGGCCCCAGAACTATCAGCATTTGTATCACATAACGGTGAAAGTAGAACCGGTCCTAAAGAGACAAGAAAACAATATCAGTTATGTAGCTTTTAAAAAACTACCTAGTCCTCCATTTCAAAGTTTCCATGGAAATGATTTTTAATTTCACCTGGTAATACATTCCTTACATTTATCAATTACTTTGTTAGTATTTCTTTCACGGATTGTCTTCTGATTTTTTATGCTCGTACATATGCCTCATCAAGTTATCTTTTCGAGTATAAGATCGGTGACATATTGTGCAGAAGAATCGACTCGGGAAAGTTGAATGCCTCATCATATGCCGCCTTAAACTTTTCCTGCACCCCATAATCTGGCCACATGTAATACATGGAAAGCCTGCTTTACTCAACCAAACTTTGTCAGTTTCACCTGAATGAATAAAAACACGAACTTAGGAAAACAAGAAGCTGACATGAAATACTTCTCCACAAGTTTATTTTTCACACACGAAAGAACGCCGTGATCATTTTGCTGATCTCTTTTTATTATAACTTCATATGTATAGTAAGTTACTGTTACATGCGACACAAAAGAATGATTTTCATTCATATCTATATTTTTACTTCACACATTATTACAAATACCAGTTTGTATGCATTACCAACACATATGGTTCCGTATTTATTTCTATAAAATGATTTCCATCAAATTAATATTGCTTCCCCAATGTTATGCATCAAAACATTAAAATGCCTTTCACCAAAAGAACAGACAGTTCAACAAAAACTTTGAAGAAAAATTTCAGCATGACCAAAACTTGCGAAAACTTTCACTTCTGAAACTCTTTATGAAGCACGAAAATATTGCCGTTGTGTCTTATCAAAATGTCCATTTTTCATAACGTACACGCAGTAACAAGCTGTATACTTTTTACATACATGTTTATAACCACGAACTACATGCAGTGTTTTTCAAATGATCTTTGATGTGTCTTTTCAAAGTATCCTCTCGGCTGTACGATTTCTGGCAAATATCGCAAGCATACTTAGGCCGCTCTTTTGAATGTGTCCATACATGTCTGTCGTAATTTTGACGTTTGAATGTGGTATAAAAACAATCTGGACATTTCAACAAGGCTTGTGGCTTCCTCATTCCAAATGATGCGTCATCACTATTTCCACCTAAATTGACAAAGATGATATATTGTAGTTTTTCCAGGAGAAAATTTTCATGCAATTCGTGTACAATGCATCATTACCAATCACCTTTCTTTTCAAGCGCATTTGACAGTAGTACTTTATACTGAGCAATAACATGCCGATGTCCTTGACCTCCTAAAGGCCAAATTCATGGTTAATGAATTTGATTTTCCTTTTTAACTTCTTTGAGAAACACCAAGCCTCAAACTTTGACATGTTATTCTATTAATCATGAAGTCCCTATCACGCATAGTCCAAAAGTCACAAAGAGTTGATGTAGCGGACAGGTAGACAAACAAACGACAACCATCTTCCCACCATTCTTAAAATCATTTCTTCATTTTACATGACCAAAGCAAATGTCTCTTCAAATGTGTTTTGTGCTTGAATCCCGTTTTACAAAGAGGACAATATAGACGTCTCTCTAAGAAGTGAACAGTACTGATATGACGTACAGCTGACGACTTCACACCAAATGTCTTCCCACACACTTTACACATGTAGCCCTTTTGAGACAAATTACTAAGCTTTACTAAATTGCACTCTGATCCTTCCGATAAGGAATAATTTCCATCTGTTTCATTCAGTATCTTAGCAACTTTTTCACCTCCAAACAATAGAGAATTTTTGTCATATTGTTCTAAATTTGAAGCAGGGGAGGCGAAGCTTTCCAGGGCGACATTGCTACTCACACCTGTCCTTTCTACCAGAGCGTTCATCCACCCTACAGAAAATAAAGCAACAAATTCAACTTATGATCTCCATATGAACTTGTGCACAATGAAAAAAAAAACATAGCTCACCAACCATAATCCAAGAAACGTTAGAAACATATTCATATGCCTTGCTCTTTCGATCATACAAAACAAAGCCATAATTCCCCAAAATCCAGAACACCCCAAATAAAAGTGAAGATAAGGAATAGTCATCGATCTCATAAAATGATCTCCAAACAGAAATTCCCCCCACCCACCCACCCCGGCGAGCATCTTGCATGTACGAGAAACGTGTAGTTTCACTTGGCAAGATTGTTATTGGAACTCGATGATACAAAGATAGTTCCTTGACGTGCCTAATCATATTTTTACAAATGAAAATTTTGCCCTATTGAGTGAATATTCCGTTAATTTTAGAGTAACTGCAATCAACACACTCAACTGGACCTTTCCTATTCATGATTCGAATGAGTCCTGAAATTTCTTTTCCTTCTACATTGATACACAAATAGTATCTGTATACCAGATCATATTTATTTCAAATTACAACTTAATGGTGACAACAATAACAATATTCGTTAAAATATGCCTTCAATACAGATAAATGCAGCAAAGTAAAATCAGGTGTGAATAACCATAAAATCCACAACATCTGACAGATATATCAAACAGAAGTTAACAACATCAATTTTATGCACTGAAAGATATATACAATTCTTCTCAGCTTTTCTTGCAAGACATCTCCATGTGACTTTTCAGATGAAATTTGTGTTTAAACCCCGAATTGCAATTAGGACAGTGTATTCTCTTGTCAAGAAAATGGATTGACTTTACATGCCTTATAGCAGTTCCTCTTTGAGAGAACATTTTCCCACAAATTTTGCACATACTCCGTTTATACTTTCCACTTTCAATATTGATAACACTTTCATTTATTTTTGTGGATGTGGCCGATTTAAACTGCATAGGCAATACATTTTCTTGTGCTTTTATTTCGGCTACCGTAGACACAGGCAGATTTATCACTGCATAGGAAGTGGATCCTAAATTCCTCCGGCACAAAGTGTCATCTGAGCCTAGAGCAAACAAAGGAAAAGAGCCTTAAAATCTTGCCTCCGTATCTAACATGTTCATTACAAAGACAACAGACTGGTCTTAATTAACATAAAGGCACATTACCGTCAATTGAAAGATATGAACTATTAAACAGATCTTCAAATCTGGTAGCTAAACACTGATACATGAACTCCTTTTCCATTGAATATTTCAAACCATTTCAAACTATGAACACATCAAAGACAATCAATCAAGGTACATGTTTCTGGAGATGCAATTTCAAGTGATCGCTTCTTTTGAAAGTCAATTTACATATTTGACACAAGTAAGGTCGGGCGTCAGTATGCGTTTTTAAATGTCGTGTCATATTGCTTTTGTAATTAGTTACAAATAAACAAAGTCTGCATCGAAGCATTTTGGTATCACTGGAAGGTCCTTTTGTCACTTTGGAACTTCTCATCTCTGCAACAACCCCTATATGCAAAATAAAAAAACAACCAGTCAACCTCAATTCCTTCCACCCGTTGAGATGCCTTACAAATGAACAGAAATATAATTCATATTAAAATTCACAAATCAACGTCGTTTATCTTACGAAGGCAAAGCAATCTCACTTCATCAAAATCCTTCACACAATACCTACACCAGGTATGCAACAGGCCAAGAGATGTTTATGAAAGCACTAAGTAACTGTCCAATTTCACATTGGGATGACATATCTGAATCGGAGACTGAACAAGATTACAATTGATAAAACATTTACCAATTGAAAATTAGTTCATAGTTAGCACCTTATTTTCAGTACAAGCACACGTGATGCTGCTTTATCTTGTGATTTAGCATGCGATTACTAGTACTTCGGCAAATGATCCTGTACTTGACATTAATGCTAAAAGTACATCGGGAAGAGCCAAAGACTAAGTAAACTAGTACGCAAGTTTCAAGTGTGTCACATCGGTTTCTCATTCGAAATGTGTCCTTCAATATCTTCTATTGACTTTTGTTTTTAGACCCAGTATAACAAAAAAAAAAAGAAAATGCTTTTTGCAACGCAACCTGATAATCCCCACAATGAAGTACCATTCAGTTGAATTAACCAAAACTCTGCTTCGAAGAACACAGACAAGTATACAGCTATTGTTAATTTATGCCTTTATGTGTCCTTTATCACAAAATGCCATGAACTTTAACTAACCAAAACCGCTTACAGATCCCTCTTGCTACCAAATTAGCAAACTCATCAAGAAGATTATCTCCTTTAATTAAAAACATCAATATGCTTTCACGGATCATTTTCGTCTTTGGATGCATTTCTGTTGTAATAGCTCCCCAGTTCTTTATTCAAATGGCTAATACATTTGAATAATCTTTTAATAAAAAAATTCATAAAATTTGTTTTTCTGTATTTGAAACTTAAAACTACGTACATTTTAGTGAGAAGTAAGTGTAGAAACCAGAGACAGTAACGCTAAAAAGACGAAAATATCCGTAAAAACATATAAACACTTATATTTCCATCAATGCAAATACCATTGAACTATGGATGAAATCAACATATAGCCTTAAGATACTTAAAAAGATATCCGTCTCAATTTTGTGAATAAAGCAATGCTTAATCAAATTACACTCGAAACCAATAAATACATAAATAATCTATTGATGCAAAATCATGATTTCTACACTTACTTTTTGTAATAAAATTATCAAACCTTCATGCATTACACATATTCTACAAAAACTGTTCAAAATATATTTGCGAAATATTCCAAAACGTTTTACAAAATTTCCTGATGTTCATAATGCAGAAGATTTAATAAAGAAAACAAAGGTATGGAAGTTTCATCATCAAGGCCATTCATAAAATTACAAACGTAATTTCATGAACTTTCACAATCTATCTACAATGTCAGATACCTACCATTACGTACCTTGTTTTTCATCATATAGTCAACAGAATTGGAGAAGACACTGGCATGTACATGTGTGTGTGTGTTCTGTGGGAAGAGGTAGTGGTAGTAGAGGTGGTGGGTGTTGCTTGCATTTATCGTTCGAAATCATTTACATGTACTCACATCTGCATTATCTCTAATCCAATTATAATTTGACCACAATGGGGTTTTGTTTATCATTACAGGATGGGTCATCATTTTACAAGATCACAATGATCAGTGTGGAAATACAATTTATACAAGGATTGCAAATTTACAATGGATATCTTACAAAATATATCAATAAGTGATTATTGATGCCTAATAATACTCTCAAACAATTTATAACAGCTATCAAAAGTGTGACGTATTCCTTGGTCAATTCTTGATACAGTCAGTCTAATGATGTCATATTTATCATCTTATTCACGTTATTGAAAAATCTAATTCGTCTTACTAAAGCATCTGATCAATGTATTTCTGGCCTTGTAACAAAGAAATTTTCGATTGGTATGACAGTTCAAGGACTGTGAAAAGCTCAATTAACATTATTAACTTTATATACCTAACATTACACTGTGATGCACGTATTTTGAGTGTATTAAAATATAATTTAGTCCATCTTCCTTTATTTACTATGAACAAGACACTTGTGGGTCTTAACGGTCACCTGGGTAATATGCAACCACCCATCAATAGACATCTCAATCGATCAAAGTGTATCTCTTTCTTTATGAGAGTAAACTGTCCTTAACTTCTTTTTTTATCCTAGAGTAACATAGCATTTTAAAAGAATTCATATACAAATGTACTGTTTTTTCACTTTATGATTGCTGTTCCCTGAAGTCTCAGTTACTAGTGTAGTGAATTCCACTATCTTCGTAACCATACATACAAATGTGTAGTATTTTGTAACACTTAAGTGATGTACCAGTAAAGAGGGTGATTTTACTAGATAGAATACATTGTCAACTTCCCATATTTATGTAGCAATATTCCATTATCAACTGCATATGGTGTTGATATCTCTCACTGATTCGATATATGCAAGAGCTTGTTCTGCATATGGTCAGTTTTTAAATCGAGGCAAGCTACTGACAAACAAGTTGATGGTACAGAGGTTTGAACTGTCTTGTTTAAAGTCAGCATTTCGCAAATTTTATGGTCGTTATAACGATCTAGTTTGCCAATACAACCTATCATTGGGTCAAATGCTGTCTGACGTGTTTCATACCGATTGTTAGACCGTCCTTGGCACACTGATTTTGACTACGGATACTCCGTTTACCTGATCAATATATAGGGCTCACGGCAGGTGTGACCGGTCGACAGGGGATGCTTACTCCTCCTAGGTACCTGATTGTGTCCAGGGTTCTGTGTTTGCCCAATTATCTATTTTGTATTGCTTAAAAGAGTTATGAGATTGATCACTGTTATCTTCACCTTACATACATATCATTGCTCTTGCACCTATTAGTTCTACTCTACATAGTGAAGGGGTAGGGATTTCAATTTTGGTTGAGGACAGTAAGCTTTTCCTACCCATACATAAAGTTTTATTTCATAATACAAAGAATCAGACATGGAGAAGATTAAATCAAATATTATTAGGTGTAAGAATATACCAATATATCAGTGATTGACCCCCTCCCCTCTGGACCCAGGAGTGAACTGCCTATGCAATTTACAAATTTCAATCCCCCTTACCCCAAAGATGTTCCACATCAAACTTGTTATGTTGGCCATGTTGCTCATAGAGAAGTTGAAATGTTTCACACAATACACGACAACTGACATTTATCAATCACAATAGGTCACCAGAGGAAAATTAATAATAGCAAATTTAGAATAAAGCTAGCATAAAAAGTAAGCAACACCCAATGAATATATGCTAAATCTAATCAAACTGTAATTCCTCGATTTCACTACACCGCATAATAAACATGTTTTAAGATGTTACAATCAAAAGGCAGATTATCTCCACTCTTCAAGTTTTTCAAACACATTTTGGGTTGGAATACAGTATTGATCATTCTTAGCAGAATCTAAATTTCATTAATCATAACATATTGTAATATATCATAGCAGGAAACTGGCTATTAACAACAAAAACAACATCAGGTTGACTTCTTTTTATTGAAACACATTACAGGATTTTTCACACACATTTCTCAAACCTTGCTTAATGTTGATGAGGGAAAATGGCTTTATGCTGAATGCTGATTTGCTAACATGGAATCAGAGCTAAAAGTTTACCTATCATTGCAGAATAAGATAACATTAGTTGAAACGGTTTCAAAAGTGTTCTAGGAACATAGTAAACAGCCAATCATATGTGCATCCTGCACAATCTGGTCTTTCAAAATAGCCAATACTGCCAAGTACCAATAAGTTTTTGTATGATACCAATAGTGTCTAAGATTATATTACTTCAAAGATGGTGTTGCCAAAATGTTGATCCACTATTTTCATACATGTATAATGATGTTTGTAACATTTTCCAATAACAATAATTACATCCATCTGAAAACAGGGACATATTTTGTAAGATCCTTCTTCATGTGTGTATCATCTTATGTTCTTAGTTCTATTTTTCATTCATGTAGAGAAGCCACCTGCTTTAAGTGAAGTGCCAAAACTTTAGACCAATGTATGGCACTCAGGGTTGTAACTATTAGGCTTCTTTATCGTCACAGTGAATACTGTGACAAGGGGCCTTTGTTTTTAAGGCCCCATCCAAAAGACCTGTAATTATCACTCTTAACGCCAGGCACTTGACAAGGGATTAATCACTACTTATATATTAATGTATGTGAAACATCTTAGGATTTGACGTGACACCAAGATCGAGAATCAAGCTGAAACATCAGTTGTGAAGCGGGCACTTTCACCACTAAGTTACAGCAACTAAGCACATTTGACAATGCCGTGATTGAGATTCAAACCCAGGCATCCCTATTGTGAAGCGAGTACTTTGACCACTAGGCTCCAGCAACTGTCTATTTGAATGATACATAATCGATTCCCTATGAAACAAATTCTCTAATGTAGATAGTGTAATTTATCAAAATTTGCGAGTGAAATTTTATACAGCTTCATTTGACGTTAAATAAACTGCGCAAGAGTAATTTTCACTGCTACAATTTGAATAGAAATAGATGTGGTGTCAATAATTGGTATCCCTAAATAACAGTACCAAGTAGAGTTTTTCTTCTGGTGCTCAGTCCCCCATAACATTCACATTTTATTCACATGATAAAAACCTTTTCAATCTATACTTCAAATATTTTGGAAATGTGGTTTACCAAGCCACACAAAGAATAAATGTGTATTAATCAGTTCCCTGTCATCAGAAAATTCCATCTGTTAATACATTTGTTGTAGATTTGTAAAGAAGTACTTTCAATATACAATTCTTCCTCAGGGACTTGAAAATTACACATTTATTCTATATTTTATGTGTTGTGTGATGTCTTTCCTGCCACTGGTTCCTTCCTCCTCCTCTTCCGTGTGTTCTAACTAATTATCATGCATTGCTTTCTTTTAAACACAGAATAGGTTAACTACATTATGTTAAGTTTTAAAATCATAAATGTTTGTATATAATAATAAAAATTATAGTTTAAAATAAAATTTCTGTGATTTTCAAAAATAGAGTCTGTGAAGAGTATAGGGTGAAATACATATTTTCAGACATTTTCTGCAAAATTCTTCGATAGTCGATTCAGTAAATAGAGCAAAACTTTTCCCAGCTATTTTTAAGCGTTATTGTGAGGTCATTAGGGCATGGGTATCACTGCAAATGTTATTTGAATTGGTAAAATTCAGAACACACTGATGCAGGCTATTCATTAAGAAGATATGGTAAATGAAATTACCTTTTGAAATGAACACTTTGCCAATCCAACATTAAGCATGGCACATTCAGATTTTGTTTATTCTTAACATCTGCCACTTAAGTTGGTTTTTTCATTTCGCCTATTTTCAGCAAGCACAATAAAATCAATTGAGAGTAATTATATCGTTTTTTGTGTTTCATTTGTTTAAAATAATATGTATGCAAATATTGATGATCTCATTTATTCATGTAAAGAGGCATACCAGTCTTAGATCTTGACCCCTGCTTGTTTCTTTGAAACTTCTTTATTTCACTAAAGGCTCCACATGGAGCATAAAAATGTGTCTTATATCAGAGTTATCTTTCTTTCCCTTATTTATATGAACCATTTGTTCTTAATTTTTCCTGATTTTTTTTTTTAAACAAATGCTTTAAGATATGTCCATGTGGTATATAGGACACGGCTAGCTAGCTACCAAAAACTTTTTTTTATTAAAGTTAAGGAAATCATTTTATGATGAATGAAATATTTGAAAAGCTACTACTACAACATATCTCTGGTATTTTATATGGTTTTTTGTTATGCAAACTCCATTGAAACAATCATAAATATAGGTTTACCCTAGTCTGTGCTTATCTATTCCTTTCATTTCAAAAACTACTTTTTGATGCATGCACAAATTATTTTTCCGTCTATATTCATACTCTGGTATATTTATTGAAGATTTTTTCAGACGTATATATTTGTATATATATTATCATATTTATGAATTTCTTTCAACAAAGAGAATTTATCTTATGTGCACGCATCAAAGATTTAAATTGGATGAATGTGCAATATGGCTAGAACAGTACAAAGAATTTAATGATACATAACTCCATGAACTTATAATCCCCCACTCCCACCCTTGCCAACTTATTATTACCAATTTTATAACCAATATTCCAGCCTTCATACACATTCCTCCATCAGATGATGAAATTTCCATACCAATTAAACATGTACAAAATATATGAAAGCCAAACCCACCTTGAAAAGCTCCTTCCTGGCCAGGCAGGGACCCACTTTGATCCCCACTTAAATTGCTGCCTTCATTAGATTCATCCCGTGTCCATTCAAAGGGAATTTCCCCTGTATCATCGTCGCCTTCTTCCTGATTACTCAAAAGACCTCCTTTCGCATCGTCCGCTATGTCCACATACATGTCTAATCCTCCAGTATCCGATTCCTCCACCTTGATGAAACTGATATCAGGAGCCAGATCTGAGGAACTTGTGGTCTCTTTGACACTGTAACAAAGCAATTTATTGTCAGATTAAAACTAAACAATTGGCAAGCATTAATTGAAATAATTCAGAGAAAATTAAATGTTGATCAGTAACCCTTCCTGCGGAAATGAATACCTCTGTTCTGAAATTCCTTCGCCAGCCAAGAGTTTCTCTACATTCTGACTTATTGTATTAGCTATCTGCTGCTGAAGGACTTGGCTGCTTACACTGGCTCCTTTATTTTGAAACCTGTCAGACGCTCGGCTGTCTTGACTGGAATTAGAACCCGGACTCTGATTAGATACTGGCTGTACTGCGGTTAGAGTCCCTGGAATTGGGACTGCTGGTCTGATGGATGTAGGCTGAGGTATGCTTGCAGCCTGCACAGCACTACCTACAGCAAAAGGCTTTGGTTGAAGAGTTGGCATCTTTGGTGTGAATGATGAAAGTGGAGGAGGAGTTATCTGTGGTGATGAATGAGATGGAACTGATGCTTGAGGACGCTTTGAAGAACTTTGAGAGAATGATTCTGCTGACCGGGAATGGCCTGGTCCTGTTGGCAGTTGACTTCCAAAACTGGAAATGTCAGAGTATCTTTGCTGGTCACGTCTTAAATTTGTAGAGTCAAATGACACTCTGTCTGATGAAGATGACTGTGAATCTCGATGTGGTGACGGTTCATGGCGGGAACCTGAGGAATGTGTTGGAATTTCTGCTGGAGAACTTGATGCAGCATGCGTCCTGGAATCTGCTTCTTCTACATTTACTATTTGAATGTCATCAGAATTCGTAGACATTTGACTAGAAGCTACTGATATTGACTGTGAAGTTCTGATTGGGGGTAAGTCTGATTCTTTGGGCCAACCTTCCGAGTCCCTGAGCGCTGGCTCTTTATGAACTACCTCTAAACTGTCTTCCACAATTTCCACCACATCTGCTGCTGTGGATCCTCTACCTCTCTCAAAAGGCTCAGAGTTATAGCCGTGACTCATGGAAGCTCTATCGTCTGCTCGTTGT
>NC_079169.1:55434274-55459274 GCF_947568905.1 Ostrea edulis | reverse complement strand
ATTTTCTGAGGAACAAATCTATTCTAAAGTGGTAGATCTACGTGTGATAGGAGCAGAGAACATTGACACAGTGTTTTGGCGGTCGGAAAGTGTTTGAGTGCAAACAGTTACGAAGCGAACACTCTACAAACTCTCTACCATTGAGCTACCGCGACCGGTATTACTAAAGAAATTTGATTTAACGATGTGACTTTTTCAAGAAAATTGCTTTCCCTTACAGTTCTTCTCTTTTGTTACCCTGAATTGATCCTTTACATTTCACTTTCATTTCTGTCGGTATCTCCAGGCATTATATTATACGCACTATATCAAGATTCATATTAACAACTGCATCGTGTTCATGAGGAAATGGCTACCATTGCAAAATGTAAAAATATCAAAGGCAAAAACCATTGGAAATGTAAATATTCTGGTTTGAAATTAACACCGAACATAAAATTTCTGAATAGTGTGTAAGATATTGGAGAGGACATCAAAGAAGCTGTAGCATTCAGTCACGAGTGGTGTATTGTTTTGACCTTGTTCAGACATTTACAGAGTAATATTTTCTTTCTTTCAGTGTGTTTGGATAACAGTCATTGTTTTTGTCCGCCTGGAATGATTGGTCAATGTCAGCATGGCCATACTCATAGCTGTGTGTGTGCACTACCAACAGGTATCTATACAAAATATAATCAAATAAGTTGCTGTCCTTTAAAAAGGACTGCAATTCGTGGACCATAAGCATGAATTTCTAACAGAAACTTAATATCCTAGGTTGGGATAAATGTCTTTTGAAATGGATTTTGTTTTTAAAATCTTGAAACATGCAGATATTTCATTAAAAGTCTCATTGCTAGACCGTGTCTGATCTAGAAGGGGCTGGTTGAATATTGAATATATTTTCGGGACGACCTGTCCTTTCTTCAGGACGACAGAATATCTACAAAGAAATGAAAGCTGAATAAACAAAATATGTAAAACAAACACACAAAAACAAGTTAACACTAAAACTAAACTACAGAGGCTGAGAAAAAACTGAACGTCTACTTATTGAAACTGCAGTTACATAGCTTGAAAATACGGATGTATATTAAATTGCTGTTATAAAATTTAGAAATTCATTTCAAAATTAAGGATTATCTCCCTCATGCATAGCTCTTATCCTTGGACGAATTTGGCTCCACTTTTTTGGTACGCTGTTTTTGGCTATATTTAGCTCTAAAACTTCATAGTTATTTCGGATTTCCAACATTTCGGTTGAGCATCACTGAAGAGACATTATTTGTCGAAATGCGCATCTGGTGCATCAAAATTGGTACCGTATACGTTTTACATGAAGCAATGAAAGGTCTTTTCTGAACAGGGGTCTGAACTGAACTGAATTAATCATCTGTGACGCAAGATGAAGTTACAACAAAGAACGGTTTAACTAATGATTATATAATGATGTGTTTTGTTAACTCGTTCTAATGACGGATCATTATACGTATTCTGAAGCTTTATCACTAGTGTAGAACTGTAATGAAAAATAAGATATGAATAAATAAACAAATGAATAAAATATGAAATAGAATAATAAGTAAATAAATATTGCTGTTGAAGTATAGTAATAAAGTGTAAAGAAATGAGTGGGGGACTAAGTATGGACATTATAATGTAAATATATATGAATTAGAAAAATATGGAAAAATTTACCGATAATGATGGTGCTGTTTTAGAGAGTATAGACGGCGAATAAAAAGTGCAAAACAGACAGAACAGTACCGAGTAATAACTAGTGAAAGCTAGGTCACTGTAAAACAGACAGTACAGTGCAGAGTAATGACTAGTGAAAGCTAGGTCACTATAAAACAGACAGTACAGTACATAGTAATAACTAGTGAAAGCTAAGTCACTGTAAAACAGACAGTACAGTACAGAGTAATAACTAGAGAAAGCTAGGTCACTGTAAAACAGACAGAACAGCACCGAGTACTAACTAGAGAAAACTAGGTCACTGTAAAACAGACAGTACAGTACAGAGTAATAACTAGAGAAAGCTAGGTCACTGTAAAACAGACAGCACAGCACCGAGTACTAACTAGAGAAAACTAGGTCACTGTAAAACAGACAGAACAGCATCGAGTAATAACTAGAGAAAGCTAGGTCACTGTAAAACAGACAGAACAGAACCGAGTGATAACTAGTGAAAGCTAGGTCACTGTAAAACAGACAGAACAGAACCGAGTAATAACTAGAGAAAGCTAGGTCACTGTAAAACAGACAGTACAGTACAGAGTAATAACTAGAGAAAGCTAGGTCACTGTAAAACAGACAGTACAGTACATAGTGATAACTAGTGAAAGCTAGGTCACTGTAAAACAGACAGTACAGTACATAGTGATAACTAGTGAAAGCTAGGTCACTGTAAAACAGACAGTACAGTACAGAGTAATAACTAGTGAAAGCTAGGTCACTGTAAAACAGACAGTACAGCACCGAGTACTAACTAGATAAAGCTAGGTCACTGTAAAACAGACAGTACAGTACAGAGTAATAACTAGTGAAAGCTAGGTCACTGTAAAACAGACAGAACAGCACCGAGTAATAACTAGAGAAAGCTAGGTCACTATAGAACAGACAGAGCAGCACCGAGTAATAACTAGAGAAAGCTAGGTCACTGTAAAACAGACAGAGCAGTACTGAGTAATTACTAGAGAAAGCTAGGTCACTGTAAAACAGACAGAACAGTACTGAGTAATAACTAGAGAAAGCTAGGTCACGTTATTCTGGTCAATCTCCTCGTACGAAGTACTGAAAATCGGGGATCTTTCAGATGACACCTAAAAACCGAGATCATAATGTAATTTACTGCGTACATGTAACTAACTATAACTGCATTATTAAGTCATTATCTTTATTTCAGTACCAACAACTGAAAGTAAGTTTTGACGGTTTGAATATTCTATTAAATGATAGAAATGTTTTTATGAGCAACTTAATTCTATAAAGTTTTTAGAATGAGAAATATATCATTAGATCGACGCGTACTTACTATTTCATTGACTCAAAATTGTAATTGATTTTTCATTTTAGATTTTGAGTTGTTCGACATGCTTTTGTGTTTTTTCATATTTCACATGATAGAGAAAAAGTTGGTAGATATCAAAGCATGCCATAGAATAAGATATGTTATACTGCATAAACATTTTCGGTTAATCCTCCATGCATGGGGTGGACAGGGTAACAATATACATAATCATTCTCTCTTCTATTTTCTCTCATCCTCTCGTCTTTTTATCTCTCTTCTCTTTTCGTTCCTCCCTTCCCAGCTAACCCCTCCTTATTTCCTCACCACTCTTTTCTGACCTTTTCACTATTACCATGGTTGTATGATATCATTGCTTATTTCTGATTATCTAAATCGTTGTACAATTTTAAGAAAAGCAAGGTGGCCAAATTTTTACCACATTGTAGTTTCGTTTATGGTCTCAAATTGAAGTGCTACTCCTAAACAAAAACTGATAAAATGTTTTTTTCTGTAGGTACATCTACTTCTGGTAAGTTGTTTTTTGGGGATACATGCTCCATTTCTGTGAATGGTGATGAAATATCATTAACTTCTTTATTATCTTCGTGAATTTAAATGTACTTGCTATGCATTCCACGGGTTTCGTACAAACTTTTTTCAATCTCAGATTCTATTGTGGCTTGGGCTACTCTACACTGCCAGAGTTTAAAGCAGTTTGATTTCATTAGGGTAAATAAAACGACTACAGTCATTTTGAAATGCAAAATGCTTGAAAAGATATTTTCAATGTTCGTATAAGAGTCCCAGTACCTGTCGTGATAGCGAAGAGTGAGAATAATGTATAGATAAATTAAAGAATTCCTCTGTATATCTGGGATATGTGACAAAATGGTGGTTGACTTGCAGTTCGAAGTTTACTATTGTTTAACAGTAGTGTAAATTGTTTACTATTGTTTAACAGTAGTGTAAATTGTTTACTATTGTTTAACAGTAGTGTAAATTGTTTACTATTGTTTAACAGTAGTTCAGGTAACAGTGTGGGCACGTCTCTGAACGCTAACCAGGTCAGAAGATTGGCGAAGCATGATTGTGCGACACCACAGACAAATTTCATTCCACGATATCTATCCTTATTTAGCATCAATGTCAGATACGTATGCACATGCATGTCGTCTGTAAGAGCTTTACCGTGAAACCTTGTCATAATAACGTTGGTATCTTCCCGAATCAATAAAGGATGTTCTTCTGTTATTTATTAAATGCCAAATCACAAAATAAAGACAAAAAGTTGCAGGGTGTAGAATAAATGCGTTGGAGTGAAGAATGTATCTGATTACGTTTATGCTGAAAAGTTTAATACATCTTTCTAATTCATCATTCATGTAACCGCGTAAGATTTTGATGCTAGATTTTCATTGTATGATTGTTTTGCGTTTTTCAATGAAAATTAAATGTTATATATATATATATATATATATATATATATATATATATATATAAAGGTAACGGGATATATCATCAAGGCAAATCCGTGTACACGTGTATCTGCCTACGAATATAAAGTATTACTGCTATAATGAATTGTTTCGATTATGACATAAATTATAATATAGTTGTATAATAAAATACGTAAAAGGATAAATGAAGTGATAGAATATAGCAAAAATAAGGCAGAACACCTGACAATCTGAAGAAATAATGTACCATAAACGACAATTCCTTGTACGTTGTGGAAATCAAGGCCCCTATGTCAAAATGTGGGATATAATTTCCACACAGCAATATATAATTATATAAACAGGTCAACAGGAGATGCTTACTCTTCTTAGACATCTGATTCCACCTCTGGTATGTCTAGGGGTCCGTAAATTACCCTTCACTTGATTTTGTATCCTTTATAGGATTGATTGTTATCTTCATTGATAGTATAGGTTACATTTTATTCCCATTTGGTTAGAATAGCTAAAGTCAATTAAGAAATGTCTTGATCATGTAGCATTTAATCGAGTACAAAATATAAGTAGAATTTTCATCTCCTTTATAGTATATTGTAATCCTTCATTAAAAATGGCAGTGCTGTATTATGATATGGAGAATCGTAAATTAAATGTATGTTATGCGATTTCTGTGTTTAGTATGAGATGTATATGGTATGGTATGATTTATGTGGTGAAAGATAAGAATGAAATGGCTGTAAGACAACTATCAACTCATCAACAAAAATGTCATCTGCAACACAGTCCACTTCGGCAGTGTCATCTATTGAAATGTTTTTATTTACATCAGCATCAAATGATATTTCATCAACAGCTGCAACAACAACTGTACCCTCATCAACAACAAAACTATCTACACTTTCACATGCGGCAACACGGCCTACAACATCCACTGCTTCTTCAACCACTGCCAAGTCTACCATACCATCATCAACAATGTCTTCATCAACATCAGCACCACAGGCAGTGTCTTCATCAGGTATATATCAAAATAGATGTAACAGCTGTTATTTTGTCAATCTCTCGACGTCAGAGGTGAAAGTCGCGGATCATTCACGGCGGGTTTGACCGGTCAACAGGGGATGCTTACTCCTCCTAGGCACCTGATTCCACCTCTGGTATATACAGGGGTCCATGTTTGCCCTACTCTCTATTTTGTATTGCTTATAGGAGTTATGAGATTGATCACTGTCCATTATCTTCGCCTTTCATACTTTCTTTGTTTTATATTTTCATAATGCAAACATTTTCAGGAAATTTATATCGTGTTCTATTTGATCTATCTTGTTTCTTTGAAAATGACATAGGTTTTCATGGCAACTTGAAAGGTCGGTGATTTCACCGATAAATATATGCATATAAAACAGCTTAGGTTTTACATGTATTACTGACAAAAAAATGCTATTTTCTCTTTAAAAATTGTCAGAGTTTTCGAGGAATATGTAACATGAAATAAATGACTAACTTTGTTAGTGTTGCTACAAATGAAATCCAAATTGAAACTTTCTATGTAGTCTGGCCTATCGATAGATACACTTAACTTACTTATGACTAATTATTTACAATTTTACAATGTTAGTGACATGACTATGGTACACCGGTAGAGATGCAGAAGAGATTGGGATGATTTCCCCTTGATCCAACAGATCATTATTTCTTTTTAAAGGTACAAGAAAGTGTCACGTATGTGGAGATGATAAAAACAATATCACGTGCGATATGACGTCAATTTACATGGGAAGTTTACAGACATGCGCGTCAGGGAAAGATTTCTGTATGACGGATATTGTCCATAATGGATATCAGTATCCATACACCTATAAAAGGTACAGAGAATATTTACGTGTTCTTCATAATCTAACTTGGAGAGTAGACGATAAAAACCTTAGGACATATTTCAAAACATATCGAATGCAAAGGTTGTGAAGGATTCAATGCTTGGATTTTATTTACTAGGTGTGTGACTGAACAAGAATGCCGAAACAAGTGGCTACATCAGACGTCAGACCAGGAGTACTGCATGAATTACGGCGGTGGACCAATGACTGGTCTGTACAGCTGTCACTTCTGTTGCGTGTCGGATGGATGTAACTCCAATCAAATTCCGGATAAATCCACTTTCTATGTAAAACCTTAGTGATGTTCATAGAAAATTATATTTTGTCTTTCATTAGTAGATTTTGCATAATTTTGTTTGTTTGTTTGTTGTACAGTTTTAGAATCTCTGACTCGTGTATGAATGGGTATCGTACACGATCATCGATATGATCATCATAATTCATAAAAAATACAAGATTATATCTTAATACATGGATACATTTCACAAAAAACAATAAAGATGGAGGTCAAAACTATTCCAAGTACCAGTATTGTAAAATCAACAAGGAACATAGTCAAAACCATTGCACGTATACTGTAGGTCCGCATCTTTTATGAAAATAATTTTTAAAAAGGCAGTGAAAGCTATTGCACTCAATGTATGCACCTTTAATAGAAATTAAAGTTTTTTTTTTTAAAATTATTACGAAAGCCCAGAAGGCTCATTCGAGATTCGAACTCGTTAAAAGATAAAGCTTCTGATTGGTTATAATTTTAGCCATAGTTTATTGAGTATTCTGACTGGTTGATTCATTTATTGAATCTCGAAATTCGAATCTCGGATTCTTGAATGCCAATCGAATGAACTTTCTGTGCTTTCGTAGATTAATTTGCTATACGGTTTCAGAATTTTTTTCACATGGGGGGCGAAATGGGTGTTGAAAAACGAAGTGTTTCTATTATATAGAAAAACTTGGTTCCCAGAACTCCTCTCACATTTTATGCATTAGCAAAATCATCTTTTGAGAGATGATTAGTGACATCTTTTAGATGTGCAATCATTTTTCCGAATTTTCTTTTTCACATTGAGGGTCAAATGGGATGGAAAAACGACGAAAATCTCAACCATTTGAATATGTTAAAGATATCTGAACAATAAAAAAAACGACGAGGTTGGAATGACCCCGGGGCACTTGCCCATCTGAATACTCAATGCATCTTGGCACATGCAACAAGACTATATAAGTATATGGTATAGAGTATGTTAAGACAAGTACGACGGAGAGCATATTACTGTCTCATGACAGCATCTAGTTTTATCATGTCTTAGGATGGATAGAAACAACAAACTTTAATGTTCGTGACGTCACAATGCTTTATGTATAAGCACAATAGACATAATTATGTATTTTAATATGATATTATTGATTTCCAGATACCATAAACCTGTGGATTTTAAAAAAAAAAAAGATAATTACTAGAATTGTTTGTATATGTGTTTTTTTTTTAAATACAGGTTTGAAGCAATTCTGTACCTTACGTTATACCACAATAATAGGATTCTATTTGTAACGCATAATTCGATTGGCATCACCCTGAAAATACTTTATATTATGTAACCGAACATAGTATTGGGATACGTCCCCGTGTAGTTCAGTACGGCATTACCTTTTTTCTCTTTCTTGTCCTCCGTTTTTAGCGAACGGTGGGGATGTTATTTTGGATCTGTATAAATCTTATAGGAGTTATGAGATTGATCACTGTTTGTTATCTTCACCTTTTCATTTATCAGATGACGTCACGTCACATTGACATGTGGATCGCGATCAGTCACATGCTTATAATTGAAATGTACTGTGTCGGATTTAATTTGCGACAATGTTGCATGCAATGGTAATTTTTTTTATACAGAACCTTCTTGTCTTGGTAAAGCAGCTTCCCATCGTCTTCTTTGAGCCAAAGAAACCTTGCCGTAACGCTGGATCGCTTTAACTGACTGAAATCCGCGTTTTCCCCGCATTTCTGAATTTCAATGTGTCAAAAGTGTCTCAGACGACAACACTATGTTTACATTGCCGAAAAGTAATTAAAGTCGTAAAATTTACGCGATTGTTTTTATTTCGAATCTAATAATATTTTTAACTTAGCTTATGTAAAATATATCTATAAAATTAAGTGCAATGAAGATATTATCTTATATGTACTCAGAATCAAACAGTAGATGCGAACGACATAGGATTTATTTACGTCATTCGGAGTTGCGCGGTAATTTCAAAATCGTCAGTCCCGTACATCCTTAAATGTTGTATTCATTAGGTAAATATATTCATACTCAATCAGGCTTCATGAAGTATGCCGATGTAAAGCGTGGCAGTTAATGCCTCATGTATTTTCAAAAATGAAATTGATTTCATAAATAGCTAGTTTTTTCTCCAATTCCTGATTCCCTTTGTTTTCCTTTCTGAAATTCTGAAAGGCACGATACAGAATGGGAGAAAAACTAGTATCTGATGAGCAAAATCACTAATGAATAAAAAGACAGGTACATTTTTAGCTGATGAACAAAAACACCTTTATCTAAAGTACGTATAATGAAGTTTCCTCGCATACAATAAACTTTGTAATGCATATATACTGAAATGCAAACGTTCAGAGTTGTACAGCTAGAAAAAGGTGTTTATTTTGATAAGCTTTTAATTCTATTTGTACAGTTTTACTGAATGAGTGCTAGTAGATTTGTAAATTCGTCAATAATTTAGTTAAGAAAGTCCAGTTGAATATTGAGAACTGTAATAGAGAACAAAATGACCCGTTAAAGACGTAACAATGGCATTGAGGATTAACATATAACAAAACAAGGACGTTCATGTTTGATCCGCCTAAACATTAAGTATAATCCCTCAGGTTTTTAATCAGTTTGACCCAGATTTGTTACGGTGTTTTGAGGTTCTACCAACTTTGGTCACTGGGACTTTTAAATGGAGACTTCAAAACGATCATTGCATAATGTACATGTAAATTAAGACATAGTCCTTAAACGAAAGTTCTGCCAAGGGAAAGGAAATGCAATGGTACAGAAATCACAGCATCTCTGATATGGATAGGTTGATGAAATCTGGGTTGAAATTCTCCATTTGCATCTGGTTTTAATCTGGCTTGAAAGGAGTATTCTTTCCAACAGTCGACAAGAAAACATTTTCGTTGTCTGATGAACCAATCGTCTTAATTTTGCCCGGGAAAAACCCTCCATTTTGAGAAAATCTGCTTATTCCGGAAACATCAGAATATTTTCGTACAAAGGGATGAATTCACGAAGTCTATATGAAAGAAAGAAATGATCTGAACTTAAATGCATCATTGTATTAGAGCTAAACAAGCTGTAAATATGTAGCGCATTGGTAGTTTATGAATAACTACTGCTACTATGCTTATCACTTCATTTCCATGTTATCAAATTTTTTGTACATGTGGATTGAAACAAAAAGAGCAGGAGAGTTCCCCCCACTGTGTTGTGTATATCATGCAAAAAATGACAAAACTTTTGAAATTAGTGTAAATCTATAATAACCGATAAAATGATATGAGTATCAATTATTGAGTATGTGCATACAAAAAACCAAACGTGAATTGTACGTACTTTTACAATAATTTATACGGTTGTATTTTTTATTTTCATCCATCGAATCTATAATTGATACCTAGCTTTACAGTGATCCTTACCCGTGAAATTGATAAACCCTTGGTTTGAAGTGTCTATTTCCTTGAACAAAGACTCTATTTCGGCGATTGACAAGGTGTCGTCTTTGTAGCTCAGTACAAATTTCATCTCCTCCAGGGAGATTTTCCCGTCACCGTCGGTGTCGATGACGCTGAAGGCGGCGATCATTCTCTCCCGTTCTATATCTATTGACACGTAATTTGACTTCATGATGTTAAGGTATTCCTCCGCACTTACAAAGCCGTCCTCTGTTCATGATTAATAGTTAAGAATTAAATATAAATCTTAATTGTATTTTAATGATTTATACCATACATCACTCATAATTTTTAGACTACGAACAGTTCAACTATTACACCCCCCCCCTAAAAATGTTAATTTAAGCGATACATGTATACCATAACAACATAAAATCATCACTGTATATCTACAGTTGCGTGGTAAAAGTCGTAAAATATCATATTTGATTTTAAAATTAATGATATTCTATGAAATATATTTTGGTTAGATTTCCCACTTTTATAAGCATCCCCGCCATAAATGGCTGAAATATTGCCAAAATGGTGTTAATCCCCATACAATCAATCAATTTATAAGCCTTTCCAAACATTTCTACACAAAATGCATATCAAATTTCCTCTCTTTTTAATCAGAATAATTGATACTAACTATTGGTGTCCGCCTCCCTCCACCAAGTCTCCAGTTCTCTCTTGGTCGGATTCAGACCAATCAGAAAAGCCGCATCCCGCAGTTCTTTCTTCGATATTCGTCCATCCTCGTTCACGTCCATGATTTTAAAGCTGTTCATTATTTCTGTCAGAAAGAAAATATGCTTAGGAAGAAAAGAAAGGGATTTGTTATTGAATATTGCCATAAGTTCCGGAGTGCTCTCTCTCTCTCTCTCTCTCTCTCTCTCTCTCTCTCTCTCTCCATTTTTCATGATTTACATGTAGATTAGAACTGTGTTTTACAGTCGTGGCTAATAACATGTATTGCCGTCAATAGTTACGATAAATTGTGAATTCATAATAGTTGCAATTCTTTGGAAAATTTTTCAAACATTCTGATTGAGATTTCTTTAATGATCTTTCATTTCTAGCATACTTTGAAACCAGGGAGAATGTATTGCAGTTAATTCAATAAAGTATCTTTTAACAGTTTCATGAAATGAGTTATCACAATCTTGAATGTCTGTAGTGCTTTTGCGCTTGAAAATGAAAAAGGAAGATAACGAACCGTGATCAATCTCAAAATTCCTATTAAGAATACAAAATTAAGAGTAGGGCACACACGGACCCTTGGACACACCAGAGATAGGATCGGGTGCCTACATGAAAGGTGAAGACAACAAACAGTGATCAATCGAATAACTCCAACAAAGAATACAAAACGTGGATAAATCATCTGTTTTGAACAATTGAGTCTTCCTTTTCACAAATGATCTATTAACCTAATTACAACAAATAGTTTTAATGTCACCTTGAAAATTTTCTTCAGACAAGTCCTTGGGTTTCCTTGGCTTTCGAACGTACGCTGAAAGGGACTCCTTCCTGCGAGGCTTCCTCCTGGATCGAGAGATTTCTATGGTGTCCAGGCCAGGTGATACCTCTTGCAAAGTGCACATGGCAGTTTGTTTTGATATTCACAAAGGCCGAGATGGCAAAGAGCTAATACGATTATCCGAGAAAGTAGATCTTGGTCGATTTATATACAGCCTTTTACGTAGGAAATTATGGTTAAGATGGGATAATATTTATATTACCGACCTTGTTAAATGAACTGAACACCATTTGGGTAGGATAACTTTGAAAGAGACAACTTAATCAGTTTTCTTTCAGACTGCACGAATTTTAATCTCTTTTAAACAAATGCCGGACAATCCAGTCAGACTGAGTGGCGCGGGTAATTTTCGCCTTCATTGTTTCACAGAGAAGAATTTTAAAAAACTGACCGCGGATTTGGAGGACCAGCTAAATAAAGTGCGATAGAAATAGGTAGGTTTTATCACCACTTAGGTGTGACGGATCAATAATGCCGCAATCTAAGTTTGAAAGTTAATTCAATTAGTTTCATTATTAGATGTCGTAAGTACAATGCAAATTTAATTAATTGCAATCTGAATGTCGAGGTTGACTTAGATTTATAATACGACAGCCTCGAAGTTTGGTGTTTTTACTTCCTGGTGTGTGTAGTATTAGGTTTAGGACCTCCTGGTGTGTTCAGTATTAGGTTTAGTACTTCCTGGTGTGTGCAGAATTAGATTTGGTACTTCCTGGTGTGTTCAGTATTAGATTCAGTACCTCCTGGTGTGTTCAGCATTAGATTTAGTACTTCCTGGTGTGTCCCGTATTAGGTTTAGTACCTCCTGGTGTGTTCAGTATTAGGTTTAGTACTTCCTGATATGTTCAGTATTAGGTTTAGTACTTCTTGATGTGTCCAGTATTAGGTTTAGTACCTCCTGGTGTTCAGTATTAGGTTTAGTACTTCCAGGTGTGTCCAGTATTAGGTTAGTACCTCCTGGTGTGTCCAGTATTAAGTTTAGTACCTCCTGGTGTGTCCAGTATTAAGTTTAGTACCTCCTGGTGTGTCTAGTATTAGGTTTAGTATCTCCTGGTGTGTCCAGTATTAGGTTTAGTACTTCCTGGTGTGTTTAGTATTAGGTTTAGTACTTCCAGGTGTGTCCAGTATTAGGTTTAGTACCTCCTGGTGTGTCCAGTATTAGGTTTAGTACCTCCTGGTGTTCAGTATTAGGTTTAGTACTTCCAGGTGTGTCCAGTATTAGGTTTAGTACCTCCTGGTGTGTCCAGTATTAAGTTTAGTACCTCCTGGTGTGTCCAGTATTAAGTTTAGTACCTCCTGGTGTGTCCAGTATTAGGTTTAGTATCTCCTGGTGTGTCCAGTATTAGGTTTAGTACTTCCTGGTGTGTTTAGTATTAGGTTTAGTACTTCCAGGTGTGTCCAGTATTAGGTTTAGTACCTCCTGGTGTGTCCAGTATTAGGTTTAGTACTTCCTGATGTGTTCAGTATTAGGTTTAGTACCTCCTGGTGTGTCCAGTATTAGATTTAGTACCTCCTGGTGTGTCCAGTATTAAGTTTAGTACCTCCTAGTGTGTCCAGTATTAAGTTTAGTACCTCCTGGTGTGTCCAGTATTAGGTTTAGTATCTCCTGGTGTGTCCAGTATTAGGTTTAGTACTTCCAGGTGTGTCCAGTATTAGGTTTAGTACCTCCTGGTGTGTCCAGTATTAGGTTTAGTATCTCCTGGTGTGTCCAGTATTAGGTTTAGTACTTCCTGATGTGTCCAGTATTAGGTTTAGTACTTCCTGGTGTGTCCATTATTAGGTATAGTACCTCCTGGTGTGTTCAGTATTAGGTTTAGTACCTCCTGGTGTGTCCAGTATTAGATTTATTACTTCCTGGTGTGTTCAGTATTAGGTTTTGTACTTCCTGGTGTATTCATTATTAGGTTTAGTACTTCCTGGTGTGTCCAGTATTAGGTTTACTACTTCCTGGTATGTTCAGTATTAGATTTAGTACTTCCTGGTGTGTGCAGGTTTCGATTTAGTACTTCCTGGTGTGTTCAATATTAAGTTTAGTACTTCCTGGTGTGTTCAGTATTAGGTTTAATACTTACTGGTGTGTTCAGTAATAAATTTAGTACTTCCTGGTGTGTTCAGTATTAGGTTTAGTACCTCCTGGTGTGTCCAGTATTAGGTTTAGTACCTCCTGGTGTGTTCAGTATTAGATTTAGTAACTCCTGGGGTGTCCAGTATTAGGTTTAGTATCTCCTGGTGTGTCCAGTATTAGGTTTATCATCTCTTCAATAAGTAAACG
Source organism: Ostrea edulis (assembly GCF_947568905.1). Taxonomy (NCBI): domain Eukaryota; kingdom Metazoa; phylum Mollusca; class Bivalvia; order Ostreida; family Ostreidae; genus Ostrea; species Ostrea edulis. The sequence goes on along the minus strand of NC_079169.1, from coordinate 55,445,418 downwards.
TTTATATAAATAAGATATGAAAATATTACTACCCGGAAAGAAATGTGTTGCACGTAATCAGCACCCACACACAGAGTGAGATGGCAAGGACAGATATTATATACATGTACTAGCTATTCTAATATTTCCTGAATGAATGTGACCTTTAGATATGGCCTTGACTAACATTTGTCCCCCATTTGGAATGTTCAAAAGAAAAGATGAACGGATGGACAAAGCTAAGACTAGACGTTCCCTAAAAGTCTCTGGTAGCATAACTAATAAACCGTGTAATTGTTCATTGATTACCGTATCAAATCTAGCTATCATAGCGAAACAAAATTATGTATGAAGAAGGGATGAATAAAAAGATGCGCGGAATTAGTATTTGAAACATGCATGTTTAATATCACATACACAACTAAATCAATAGTATGAAAGGTGAAGATATATAACTTTTACTGACAAACGTAATAAATGTAAGTATATACATATACTGAAAAAATCATATCTATATCATGACAGGTGAAGATAACAAACAGTGATCAATCTCATAACTCCTTTAAGCAATACAAAATAGAAAGTTGGGCAAACACGGACCCCTGGATATACCAGAGGTGGGACCAGGTGCCCAGGAGTAAGCATCCCCTGTCGACCGGTCACATCCACCATGAGCCCTATATCTTGATCAGGTAAACGGGGTTATCTGTAGTCAAAATAAGTGTGCCAAGAATCATATGGATTGTCAACTAACAAATAGCCATACATTTATGATTTGTATTAACAAAATATCATCCAAAACACACACCATTAAAAAATAATGATAATTCTAAACAATTTTCCATCTTATATAATTACAAGATACCCCCCCCCTCCCCAACATATATTCACAAAGTATCATCCCAAACACACTCCATCTTGGAATCACAAGGCATATTCCCAAGCATACTCCATATATTTACAAGATTACCACCTATCCACCCCCTACCTTATAAGCACAAATATCCTCTTAAGTACACTCCATGTTATGATTACAAAGCCTCATCCTAAACACACTCCATCTTATAATCACAAGGTATCCACCCAAACACATTCCATCTTATAATCACAAGGTATCCATCCTAACACACTCCATCTTATAATCACAAGGTATCCACTCCAAACACACTCCATATTATAATCACAAGACACCCATCAAAACACACACCATCTTATAATCACAAGGTATATACCAAAACATACTCCATCTTATAATCACATGTATCCTCCAAAACACATTCAACCTTATATACAGAATATCCACCCAAACACATTCCATCTTATATTCACAAATATCCTCCCAAACACACTCCATCTTACATGTATATTCACAAATATCCTCCCATACACACTCCATCTTTTAATCACTGAATATCCACCAAAACACATTTCATCTTATAATCACATTATATCCACCCAAACACACTCCATCTTATATTCAGAAATATCCACCCAAAGCACACTCCATCTTATAATCATAAATATCCATCCAAACACACCCCATCTTAAAATCAAAAGATATCCACCCAAACACACGCCATCTTATAATCACAAAGTATCCATCAAAACATACTCCATCTTATAATCATAAATATCCACCCAAATACACTCCATCTTATAATCACAAATATCCTCTGAAACACACCCCATCTTATATTCACAAATATCTTCCCAAACACACTCCGTCTTTTAATCACAAAATATCCATCGAAACACATTCCATCTTATAATCACAAATATCCATCCAACCACATTCCATCTTATAATCACAAATATCCAACCAAACACACTCCATCTTATAATCACAAAGTATCCACCAAAACATACTCCATCTTATAATCATAAATATCCACCCAAATACACTCCATCTTATAATCACAAATATCCTCTGAAACATACCCCATCTTATATTCACAAATATCTTCCCAAACACAAATATCCACCCAAACACACTCCATCTTATAATCACAAATATACAACCAAACACACTCTATCTTATAATCTCAAGGTATCCACCAAAACACATTCCATCTTATAAGCATAAATATCCACCCAAATACACTCCATCTTTTAATCACAAAATATCCACTGAAACACATTCCATCTTATAATCCCAAGATATTCACCCAAACACACTCCATCTTATAATCACAAATATCCAACCAAACACACTACATCTTATATTCACAAGATATCCACCAAAACACACTCCATCTTATAATCAAAAGATATCCACCCAAACATACTCCATCTTATAATCACAAGGTATCCACCAACACACTCCATCTTATAATCACAAGGTATCCACAAACACACTCCATCTTATAATCACAAATATTCATCCAAACACACTCCATCTTATAATCACAAAACATACTCCATCTTATATTCCCATGGCATCATCCCAAACACACTCCATCTTATAATATGAAGTAAGTACACATTTCATAATCCAAAATTATATACATATTGTTTGATAATGTTATTCATCTTGAAATATTTTCAAAACCACTGTCTGCTCTAAATAATTGTACCGGTTTAATCCCTTCTAGAAAAAGAAGTTACTTGGTGGAAAGGTTCCGACAAAATGCAAACATCATCTGAATATGGAGTTGCACAACTTGGAATCAACAAAATCTGAAAGATAGATAAATGTGATAAATGACGAAATCATCTATAATGTTATCAATCTCCAACAACCTGTTTCCACAAATATGAAATACGCTGATGGCCGTGTTCGATTGATCTTTACAATTTATTTTCTACATCTATCAGTCGAGCTACATCGAAAGCCTGAACACAATTAAATCCTACCTTTGTAGTCAATATAGCCTTTCCCTAAAGTATCCGCTTCTGTAAACATAAGGTCTGCTTCCTCTTTTGTGATAGAACTGTTGTTGTGTGTTAATATATTGATAAAGTCCACTCTGTAGATGCAGCCGTCCCCATTTTTATCTATGACTCCGAACGCCGCCTTCAGACGCTCTTTCTCAATATCTATTGACGTGTAGTTGGATTTCATCACGTTAACGTATTCGTGAACGTCAATGAACCCATCATCTGGTATAATATTAATTTCAACTATTCAGATGTGTTCATGATGATAACATCCTATATTCTTTCATGTAATGAATACAGTATAGACATGAATATATTGAAATTATGATGAAAATTATGTTACTTAATTAAGGAATAATTTAATAGTGAAGTGTACTATTGGGTTATATAGCATAACTTGGTGAAAATTGCACAAATAATATTCGCAGCAGTTTATGAAAAGCGAAACATGCACCAAGGTATTTTATTACTCAACAACATACTTTAGTAGCAGATTCATTCCTTATAATTTAACTTTTCACTTGATAAATGTTTTTCACGGCTGAATGACTTTATAAAGGATTTACCTGTTCATATTAATTTCGAGTTGTTTTAAACTTCCAAATCTGTGACTTTTTAAATAACGATCCACACATTTGTTGATTAACCCATATATCGAATAAGCTATCCTGAATAGATACGAAAATTTAAAAGACCAGGTAACATTGCTAACCTTCCTGTATCCATATGTTACAAAGCAAAGTATGCCACAACTTGATGATGGCTGATACTACCTTAAGTAAAGTTCTACAACTCCTGACAGTTTTGCTAATCAATGTCACAAAACAAACACCTTATTATAATAAAAACACCCCATATGGCCTTCTCACGTGCGTATTATGTACCGTTTACGGTACTCTTATTAATGTCTCTATGTGGTTCATACCCATTTAACAGTCTCGCTATACAATATTAGTGTCTATAAACTTCCTCCTTGCCTTATTCCCCTGTGGGATTCCCCGTGATACTTACGACACTGCCTTGGTATATAATAACATTTAGCACTGATATGTAGTAACCACTACCACGCCTTACTATATCTGGGTGGTCTCTACACAATAATGATTCCTGCTCCCCTCCATCGTGCTTTTAGAAATTTTTGTTTGGGTGTACAATAAAACAAACTACACAATAACACTTACTATTGATGTCTGCTAATTTCCACCACGCTTTAATGTCCCTATCTGTTGGGTTCATTCCTATGAGATAGGCAGCTTCTTTCAGCTCTTGTTTAGATATTCTTCCATCCTTATTAGCATCAATTAGTGTAAATGTGTACAAGATATCTGCAAGTATGTTATAAAAACTAAATTTCTACGTATCAAATAAACGAAGGTGAATGAAATGCTGTTCAGTTGGAGCTGGTTGAGACTAGTTGTGTTAGAAGTGCCTCTGAGACGTTAATAAGAGATGAATGAGGTTAAAGGACACATCTCGTGTTTTCAAAGTATACAGAATTATATGCATTTTGTCTTCCTTATGCTTATAGAAATTAATTGTAATAGTTTGTTCACTGAAGTATTGCGATAATTAGCCACAATATGGACTTAAATCTAAGCCCCGATTTCAAAAAGCCTAGTTAATTAGATAGGTAGTCACGTGGTACAGTGACGTCATATGCGACCTTCGTCGATCAACTTGTTGTAATAGTAGTGTTAGATATTTTTTAAAACTCGGGTTTTAGGGGCCTAATTTATTTACCATGGATAACATTTATTTCGATGTTGACAAATTTCCCGAGTCTTATATCTTTTAGCCACCAGTGCATACAAATAGCGACCCAAATGTAGCGAGGAAAGCGAGTATGAAATCTGCATAAATTTGCGAGTAAATAATGTTTACATGGGATCACTGTCTAAACACTATTTGGTAATGCCATTTCTGTAAACAACTGTAATTAGCGTTGTTGCTTTTCTAAAATAAACAGAGCAATTATTATTAAATTTATTTTTGGAGAAGTTAGATAGGCCTAAATTATAATACGATTACGTACATGTAGCATTGACAACTAGGCCTACCGTCACGGGTGCATTTCGGGAAAAAAAATATAATAAAAATGATCAAAGTTATTGTGAAAATCACAATACTTTTAAATTATTTTATTCAAGCTCAATTTTATTAATCATTATTTTTTGTTATCTACACATAATAATGACATTGTTACTTAGGAAGTGGGAGCGCGGCGTGCTGTTGTTGTAAACACGTACGCGTTCCTTTAAAAAAAAAAAATGAAAGCATTATAATTCAATTCAAAGTTGGGAAATATCATATTTTATTATTTATAATTGAAAGTTCTATTATCTTTTATCTTTAAATTTCTTTTTTAAAACTACCAGTTGGTAGACACTGCTAGCAAAGTTCTGCCTATATGGTGTTACAAGGTGAAGGTCAGTTGGTGCGAGTGTGTATTGAATTTGAGAGCAGAACGGAAAGCATATGCGGTAGGCCTATATGTAACAGTGCGAAGCTTCGATAGAACCATTTTCTCGCAGTTTATATACGTCTTTGTCCAAGAGCTTGTTTGAAAAAGTATAGGGACAAATTCTACTGGGTTTTTTTTTTATGGCAAAGTCGTTGTGCCAACAAAAAATATTCACGTCTTGTCCCTCATACCTTCCTTCGAAAATTGAAAAAAACACAGTCCAAATCATCTCTACTGACAGCAAGTACACCCTTAAACGGCACAAAACACCCTAATGCAGTGTTATATACAAGCCGTTAATGTGATAATTGTTTGTTTGTCAATTAAATCTAATCTGTTTATGAAATGGCTAACAAATGTTTTCAAATCTTCTCGCTCGAGGTCGCATATGACGTCACAGATAATGGCGCGTAAAATATCGAAGAAAATATGCATATCGCAAGATTTGAATTTCATCGCAATCAAACTCGAAAACTACGCAAACTGTTTCTTTTAAAACACATGTAAAGTAGTTTTAGGCATGAAATGAATTAATTTTGCTGAAAAAATTAAAAAGTTTAAAAACACGAGATGTGTCCTTTAATAATGGTTTTTGATGGGTGAACATTTTCAATGTTACACCCAGATACATGAACTATTTGTTTTATTCTACTGAATGCCATACAGATAATCTATACGGTTTCTTTAAAAAACAAATCTAGATTGTCATAAACATGCAGCAAGAAAATTTATACATGATGCAAATTAATTCAAAGCTAACAAGTTCAAAATGTTACTTTCTGCAATAGTTACACCGTACATACTAGATAGCCAATTATCGTTTGTTTCTTCTATTTTTGTCTATTGTTTTGGTTTCATTGATTGCCTTTCTGTAACGCACGGCAAAATGCATCTATTTTAAACATTCAAATGACGTCTTTCAACACGGTGCTTTCAGAGTGGACGGTGAACCGTATGCACATCAATTTGACGCATATGATATTTTTTGTCATAATAGCACCCGTTGTCAAGTAATTCTTCCCCGTTACTATCTGGAGGGTACTAGTATTTTTTGGCTCACAGGAAGACTAGTTTTTGAAACATTTTTCGGCCAATCAGATGTGAGTATTTTACATGAAAGTATGATAGCATATATCGACGTGGATAATGTATTGAGCATTAATCAGTTTTGTCCATCATTATGGTTAATATCGTTTAAAATATTTATACATCGGGTACTGAATTTGTAGGGTTATGGGACTAAATTGTATCTCTGGTACTTTCACACTTAAAAGTAAAATCTCAAAGGAAAGAATTTACATGACTGGTGATATTTGATAAATGGTGAATACATTTCAAATCAATCAAAATCATTTATGAATGGTTAAAGTACAAGGTCGTGTGATTTTAGTAATACTTTTTAATTTTTGAACTTTGTAAATCAGTCCATGCGTAAAGTCCAGTAAACCGCAAATCATTGATATTTCATTCTTCTGAACAATGCATATAATTCTTGAGACTACTGAGATTATAAAAATACTAAAATGTGGTAAATTTCGTAAACAAAAAGCACAATGGTACCGACTTGATAGAGATAAAATAACAAAGAAAAATCCGAATTAAGGAATTTTGATTTATATTGTTTTGAAATAGATAATAATATTTTACAAAAGACTTTATAACCATGGATATATGTTATTGTCTACAATATGTCATCGTCTATAAACGAAGTTGTTGTCTATATAGAGTTACTGTGCCTACTTCTTTTATGCTGGAATTTTAAAGATCTTCATTGAAAGGTACAACTGCCATCCAACCGACTTTGTAATGAATTGAATGGGGATGACAAATATCTTATTCAGAAACGCTACACTCCAAATGATCAATTCTAAAGAACTTACAAACGTAGTAATGTGAGAAATGTGAAATCACGCAATCTAATGATATATATAGTAAATCTTATACATACTTGCAAACTGTTCCTCCGTCAGTTCCCTGGGCTTTCTGATTTTACTAGCATATGGAGTAGCAGTAATAGTCAATCTTCGCCGTTCCTTTCGGTGCACCTCTCCTGACAAGCTCAAGTCCATCTGATCATTATCGGACACATTGTTTTCCACCTCAGGACTCTGCTCACGCGACATGGCAAGAAAATATTCTCAACGTCAAAATAGTATCCAAACACAAAGAAAATGCTGCTTTAAAAAATCCTCTCAAGATAACTTTGTAAAATGAATGGTTTGTTCTTTCAAATCCGAATGACTAGTTTTTCGTTTTACCATCGAAATACATTGTGTATAAACACAATTCTAAAATGGACATATCCTACTTAGAAAGATTAATCCAACTTATAGTGTGTTTCTATGTAGAGTGCTTTCTTCTGTGTGTTTAAAAGGTGTCAAACAGGTGTGCAGATTACCTACTTCAAAACAAATGATTAAGTAATTAGTGCTAGAACGCTAGTACTTTTATATAAAACGATAACAAGGAATCACTACAAGTATGTTAGTGTGTTACAAATCCAAACATGCATATGGAAGCAGCAAAATATGAAAGTGTGCTGCAAAACAACACGGAATAACTATAAACTATGTTACTGTGCTGCAAACGCTTTGCGTGGAAGATGCCAAAAAAAACCGAAATACGTAATTGATCCATTAACATATTCGCAGTACAACTTCCGTTGTAATCATGATATAGACCAAATTTGAGGCTAGATCATCTCAATTTTGAAAATCCATGAGGGTATGAATTTCGATGCTACATGGCGACGTATTTTATGAAGCGTGTTATCGCGTATTTTATGAAGCGTGTTATCGCGTATTTTATGAAGCGTGTTAGCGCTACATGAGAAGTATGCCGGTAGGGAGTGTTGCAGGTCATACCTTCAGGTATTTGAAAAATGAAGTTTATTTTTTATATTTACACTCTAATTTCTGTCGGAGTCCCCATCCATTAAAATTGATATTCTATATTTATCGAGATTCATATCTGCAATGCATTCATAAGGAAACTGTTTCCATTACAATTTGTAAAGATATTATCATAAGCAAAAACGTTAGAAATGCAAATATATCTACTGAATACGCACATTGAATTCTCATACGAACATCCTCCAATGATTAGAAAATCATACATGATTTGATGATACATACATGTACGTTACAACAAAACCAAGAATATAGGAAGTGTGTTTTATGAATGATAAATCAATGTCAGAGATAACAAACGAGTTCACTGCAAAATGTACGGTGAGTAAACTGAATCATTAATTTTCTTACTATATGTTGTTGGTTGTTTGTTTTACGTCCTGTCGAGAAATTTTCACTCATATTGAGATGTCACCAGCTGTAGGTGAAGTACCAATAATTTAGACCTCAGTATGCTTAGCGCTCAGGGCCACAGCAGTGACGGTTCTTTAACGTGCCAACGCCTGCCGCGACACAGGGAAGAAAATGTTTACATTCTTAATTTCATGATGTTTAAATTATTAGTGTAACGTGTAGCGGTCACCCATCCAAAATTTTAGAAAGGCATGTTTTTAATTCCTTTTATGAGTATTTGTTAGTAAATTCTCTAATTACAAATTGTCAGTCTGGTTTTAGGCCAAAACACTCATGTGAAAGTACTCTTATTTCTCTGGTAGATAGATGGTTTAAAAATATTGATGAAGGTAAACTTACTGGTGTACGTTTTATAGACTTACGGAAAGCATTTGACACTGTCAATCACAAGGTTTTATTACACAAACCCAAGTCATTTGGTATATGCAATGATACTTTTGAATGGTTTAAATCATATCTAACAAATCGTACACAGAGAGTTATTTGGAAAGGCAATTTATCGGATGAAAAAAATGTAACCATTGGAGTTCCACAAGGCTCTATTTTAGGCCCATTGTTTTTATCCTGTATATTAATGACTATCCACAAGCACTGAAACATTCTCATGTAAATATGTATGCAGATGATACTTCACAAGATATAACAGATAAGTCAGTGGAAAACATTGAGTCAAAGATGTGTGAAGATCTTCAGCGCAGTATAATGTGGATTAAGGAAAATAAATTAAGCTTAAACCTGTCTAAAACTCAATGTATGCTTATTGGATCGGCACAAAAATGATCAAAGTATCGAAAATTAAATTTAGTGATAAATAACCATGTCATAGAATGTGTTCAGGAGTCAAAATTACTTGGTATTATTATTGATGAAACTTTGTCCTGGAAAAGTAATATAGAATCACTTATGAACAAGATTTCCAAGAAAATTCGCATTTTAAGAAGAATAAGATATTTTATGTCAAACGATGCGCTGCTGAAGATTTTTAATACTATGGTTTTTCCACATTTTACATATTGTTGTACTATATGAAGCAATCCAAGAAATGCTGAAAATGTGAATAAGCTTTTTATATTGCAAAAACGAGCTGCAAGGGTAATTCTTAATATCAGAAATTTTTAAACTCCATCTAACTGATTGCCTCTGTCAGATTACTTTGTCTATAGAAAAGTCATTTTAGTGTATAAAGTTTTACATGGTTTAATGCCATATTATTTAAATGTTTTTAAATATGTATCAGAAGCCAGTCAGAGGCAAACTAGAAATTCTAGTTCAAATATATTGTATATATTCAGGGCAAAAACAGAATATTTTAGAAGATCTTTCAGCATTTCAGGGAGCACAATGTGGAATGCCTTGAGTGAAAATATAAGAAATTCAACAAGTGTTGTGTGTTTTAAGAGAAATTATCTTAGAGATTGTCACCATACTTTTTAATCTTCATTTTGTTCCTATTCATCTTACATTCATAATTATTTCTTTTAGTTTATATGTATTCTACTTCTTTTAATCTGTGTTTATTTTACTAATATCTGTCTGTATGTATGTTATATGCAGGACCATATTGAAAACTAGCGATATCGCTAAATATGTAATCCTGGATAAATAAAGGCTTTATTATTATTATTATATATCCAAGAGCTGATCACGCTCGCTGTTGCTGAACTTGCGTGATCAAGAGAGAGACTCTACCGCATCACTAGGAAAGCTAGATCCCTATAGATAGGCAGTACAAGTTCCCTCTATACTGTCCGCTACAACAGTATCAAAAGGACTACTATGGGTAAGATTCAGTAGACATGGCCAGGGTTGCATTTTTAATCCGAACAGGGCCCGATTTTTCGAAAGGTGGTTAACTTTAACACAGTGTTAACTTCTGTGTTAAAGTTAACCATGTGATTAACTGTTTTTCAAAATGCGAATTTGTGTTAACATTGTGTTAACTTTAATCCACCTCCAGTACCTGTGTTAAGTCTTAACACAGTGATTAAAAATGGCCCCGACTTCATTTTCTGTCCGCCTCAGACCAAAAATCTCAGACATTTTGAGGTGTGTACTGATGCTGAACTATGACGATGTGTTGTTTATGTTGTCATAAATTGATGTATTCCTCAAATCTCATGAAATTTACCTAAGGGGAACAACTAATGGAAAAACTAGTACAGTTGGATGATGGTGTTACACTTTTCTGTCAGTGGCAATATCTTGCACGTATCTATAAATACTTTCGGCATAAACTTTCAATGGGGTCGGGGGATCGGGACGGGGGGGGGGGGGGTGGGGGTGGGGGGTGGTCCATAAAACTAGTACTATATTCACTTAAATATGAAACCTGTAACAGGACCCATGCTTAAGATGTGATTTTATCTATTTTTTGGCTTTCAAATGTCAAAGTGCATGCAGGCCCTTAGGTTATGATGATAATCTCCATTGAAAAACAACTTTAAAAACATTATCATCTGCACTGGCCTTGACCTTTTGAAAATCCCTTGTATCATTTAAAACTG